>NC_059361.1:30485000-30785000 GCF_019703515.2 Myxocyprinus asiaticus | reverse complement strand
GGAAAAGAGGAGACGGGGAGCAGTGATACGCTTCAGGTAGGCTTTTATTTTCTGCCTTCAACACTCTTATGTGCACTTTTCTCAGTGCTTCTCTTAGAGTAAGGAGAGTAAGGACGGCCCACTTGATTGCCAGACACTCCTTCTCAATGGTGCTGTACTTAGCTTCCCTCAGCGAGAGTTTACAATTAATGTACAGCACCAGTTGCTCCTCCCCCTCCACCTCCTGCGAGAGCACTGCCCTCTGTCTGATGCATCTGTCTGCAAAATAAAGGTGAGAGAGAAGTTTGGAGCATGTAAGAGTGGTCCCCCACAAACTGCGGATTTCACTTTTTAGAAAAGGCTGTTGGCACGACTCTGTCCACTGGACCGGATCGGGAGCCCCCTTTCGAGTGAGATCAGTCAGCAGGCTGGTGATGTCAGAGTAACTAGGCACAAACCTTCGGTAGTAGCCAGCCAGCCCCAGAAACTCTCTCACCTCCTTTTTGGTCTTGGGCGCCGGGCAGGCTGCAATCGCTGTGGTTTTGTTAATTTGGGGACTCACCTGCCCATGACTCAAGTGGAACCCCAGATACCGAAGTTCCACCCACCCAACTGCACACTTCTTTTGGTTGGCTATGAGTCCCACCCGCCGCAGCGATCTCAGGAGGGCTCTCAGATGTTGCACGGCAATCATTACTATAAATTATATCATCTAGATAATGTGGCCTGAGAATTTTTGTCCATGAGATGCTGGAACGTGGTGGGAGCCCCGAACATACCGAACGGAAGGGTCACGAATTGATGTAAACTGAACGGTGTGGAAAACACTTTTTTTTTCTCGGGAGATTGGAGTTAAGGGTATTGGGTATGCGTCAAATGTAGACACCGCATTCACTTTTCGATAGTCCACACAGAAACAGACTGACCCATCGCTCTTAGGTACTAGAACTACCATGCTGGCCCAGTCGCTGTGTGACTCTTCTATTATGCCCATCTCAAACAATGCCTCAAATTCTTCATGAACTACCTTTTTTTTTGCGTTCAGGAAGGCAAACGGGCGGCCATGTTTGCCCAGCTTCAGGGTACGGAAGTGCTGTCAGCTCTGTTCAGGGGTCTGGCCAACCCATTGCAGAATGGCTCTCTTCAAGTCAGCACAAATGAGGAGGTTGGCTGTGGGGAGCTGTTGGGGCGCAAGCTGCACTTCCCCGGAGAGTAGAGGTAACAGTCGGGCCACCCACTGGTCAGGCGGCCATTCCCATGCCTCGGCTGTCTTCTTGAAGAGATCGAGGTACGCTTCGGGATAGTCGGCCGGCCCCATTTTGACGAGGGTGACCGGTTGGACAGCCAGGGTGGGCTCCGGGGCTGCAACAGCAACCCCCTCGTGTCTGACCAGGATTCGGAATGCCTGTCAGTCCTCCGCTTGGGCCTGGAGCAGGAGTTGGAAACGTTGCTCCTGCTCCTGCTCCAGCCACAGCTCGATGAGGGCCTGTTGTTGGGTCTGCTGAATGCCAGCGAGGGTCTGGATCACCTCGCCCAGTGGTGAGGACTCCATGACGACATGTCTCCTCGCTTCCTGGGTTTCGGCACCAGTGTAAGGGATCTACGGGTTCGGGTATGGAAAGGAGGAGATGGAAGCAGTGACACACTTCAGGTAGGCTTTTATTTTCTGCCTTCAACACTCTTGTGTGCACTTTTCTCAGTGCTTTTCTTAGTTCAGTAAGTTCAGTGTAACAAAACTCTGTCAACATAAACTTCTTGAAATCTTCAGCTTCTTAACACCAAAACATAAAACACTCAAGACATTCCAGCTGCTTCACTCTCGTGTCGTTCTATCTCTCCCTTCCTCTGGTGTGTTTGGCTGTTTTAAGGCATCTCTCCGCTATCACTGTAATGAGAAACAGCTGTTAGAAATTATGTCAACCAGCTTGATGAGCCACAGCACTCCCCATCTCCCGCAGACAGACACATGACCACGCCCCCAACACCACACTTGTTTGTAAAATGTTAATAAAGCATTATATTGCTACATATTGTTTTGTTTTCTTTCCTAAAATGGAAATAAATTAATTTTGACAAGAAAAGGAGTATATATAGTGTCAAAATTCAGCACTTTTTAAATCTGTGATTAATCGTGGTTAACTACATAAAAAAAAATGTGATTAATTGCAATTAAAATATTTTAATCGACTGACAGCACAAAAAAAAAAAAAAAAAAAAAAAAATAACAAAAAGAAAATTCAATCCACACTAAAATACGCTGAAGACACATCCACATGATGCACACACATACAGTATCATCCTGCACTGAGGTGCACATTGCGGAAATGCGTCAAACATTTCAATGACATCATCAAGTGCATGTTTAAATGTGTGCAAGAATGCGTCCAGGATGTGTTTATGCTCAAAACTTCAAGACACAATGCAGCTGAATGAAACAGAATGGTGTCTCCTTTTAGTACCTATTGTGCCCAGATATAATGATTTAATTACTATATTACAATAATGATTATCTAATGAGAATAATCATTGAGAATTACAAACAAACTTAAAAGAAAAACATTCTGATGCATAACAGTAATGAGAACTGGAGGAGGAGGTTTGATGAAAATAATGAAACAAATAAAAAAAATATCATTGTCCTAAGAATAGGCTTCATTTTCTTGCCTTTAGGGGTGATATACAACCCTTACAAAGCATTAAGATTTAATGTTGCTTTATTTTTTGAAAAAGTGGTGCCAAAATCAAGGACTCAGCACATTGAAATGTTTTCTAGACATCAAGTGAAGTGCCAATATACTACATGCATCACTAAGAAACAATTTCACTGTGGAAATAGTTATGATGTGTCTAAAAGACGACCGACCACTGGAGTGACTAGCTGCCTGTGCTCATAATTGTCCCTGAACATTTTCTAAATGGTGTAGAAAGACACACTGAATACAAAGCGATTATTCTTTTGTCTCCTCAATTGCCGTCGAAATGATGCCAATATCACCGTGAACCCTTTCTCTAAAATGGCTAAGGAGGCGGGGCCCGGATTATTCTCTCGCCACAGGAAATTACACGCATCTGCAGGTCAGAGAACGCAGTCTTTGTATTAGTGCACTCTGGGTAGTGTAGTAATTTCTCTCACTTGGCATAAACAACATTTAATTAACCTTTGAATGAGTCACTTCTCAATGTTATATCTTCTAACTGGGACACTCAGAGGTATTAGAGGAAGGAGGCATGTTTTTGAGAGCTCTCTCTCTCTGTCTGTGTGTGTGTGTGTGTGTGTGTGTCTATATATCTTTGGAAGAAGGTTGGGTTTGGCATTTGAGAAGTGACAGATCTGTTAACAGAAACAAGACAGCCAATCAAATCACAGACTAAAAGTGCCATACATACAGCTTTTTAGTAGGTTTTTGTTTAAACCGTTTATGAATTTAAACTGTTAAAGGAAAACAATTTAAGGTGTTTACATGTCCTTACATGTTGTCGGCTTAAGTATAATTGGTGAAATATTGTGCATGTGAACATGCTCAGTGTAGCTACTGTTTGAAACATTGTGCATTTCCATCATCATTGACCAATAAGATGAAAAATGTATAAAATATTTTTTTTTTTAAATAATTTTTATAACGTACCAATTTAGAAGATCCCCTATATAATTGAGATCGTTAACTGAAAGATAATTTATTTAATATGTAAGCAAAATAGACATTATAACTGAAATGTACCAAAATGAATCAGAGTCTAAACAAACTGAATCAGAATCTAATCAAATCGAGAGCTTTTGAACCAGAATCTGAATCAAATCGGGAAATCTGTATCATTACATAGCCCTGGTGTAAACTGACCTATTTTTGCATATTTCATACTGTTTCACATACTTGAAGAAAGTGGTCATTATACAACAATTAGTTCCAGTCCTTGAATCTTATTGAAAGAGCGGCATTCCAAGTGTGCTGATAAAACTGGGACATTTTACTGTTTGCATCGCTTTTCCTCTCTGTGTTTGTGGTGTTCCAAATAGTGGTGAAGATTTTAACTCGTTCATTTTGTTTTGATTTTGTTCAGTGACCATTTCTGGAGATTACTCTTTACACCAGTAGGTGGTGACAAATGAGTGTCTTTTATTTTATGAGTGAGTAATTGAGTTATTGACTATTTGTTAAACAAAGAAGTTGTTCATGACCAAAACAATGGAAGTTAACAAGAACTATTTGTTCTAAAACACTTATCATGAATGGAACACCGCTACAAAACCAGAGTATGAGAGCAGTGCAGAGAGCAGAGTTTTGCTTGATGCTTTGGCTTCTTTTAGAACTATTTTTGCTGGCAGTGAAGAAATGTACGCACTAACTGGCCATTTTTTGTCTGAAATGTAAGTTATTCAATATTATTTACTTGTTTGTTGATATGTTGTATAAAACCAATATTAATATATTTAGTATATAGTACTGTATATATTGTATACACTAAGCAGTACACTTGTATTCCAATCAGAACGTAGCCTTGCTCAACAAGGCTGGATGAGATGTGCTAATTTTATTGTATGTACTGTATAGCCAGCACTGTTGACTCCAAGCAGGCCTTCCTATCAATTCTCTCTCTCTCTCCCTCTCTCTCTCACACATTAGGAATTGGGGAGTTTGAGAGTTGTTGAGTTTAGGCTAAATTGCTTTCTGTGAATGTGAGGAAAGCTAGATTGTGAGGCCAGAGAAATGCATGTGGCTTTATCTGAAGTGGGGAGTTCAGACGAATGTAGATGAACCCTACAGTGCAGTGCAAATAACATATACAGAACAGCGTTTCCCTGACATCAGTCTGAGTATGTATGCAAATGTGAGTTTAACTTGAGATCGATTACTGTTTTGAGTTTTATACTCATAAGTTATTAATCATAGTTTGCTGAGGTTTTGAAAAGGTCAGGGTGACCTCAGCCATATGTCATATTTCATTATTATTTGCAGTTATTATTTGCGTTGAGATTTCAG
This sequence comes from Myxocyprinus asiaticus, assembly GCF_019703515.2. Taxonomy (NCBI): domain Eukaryota; kingdom Metazoa; phylum Chordata; class Actinopteri; order Cypriniformes; family Catostomidae; genus Myxocyprinus; species Myxocyprinus asiaticus. The sequence continues at coordinate 30,780,042 of NC_059361.1, read as the reverse complement.
ATGCAGACCAGAGGCTTATTTCAATAAATGTAAAATACACAAAGTTTGCTGTGAGGTCACTTCATGCATTTACTTTCTCTGTTTTCTTTTTCAAATGAGTTCAATTGAGTCAGATGGTAAATGTTGTATTTTTAGACACTGTTAACCTATATTTCTCAATATAATATTTATCTTCCCTAAAGAATTTGTCACGTCATCTGGTTATATTACATGATAGCAGATTGAATAATTTCTCTGAACACGGTGTTGGCATTCTACTTTTGTGTGCGTGAATGTGGGTTTGTTGATGTGTTCACCTTGCTGAAAAGGCCAGCTTAGACCAGCATGAATTTCTATTCTGGTTCAAGCTGGTTTGTGCTGGTTTCCCTGCTGAAAATAAAACAGCCAAAAACGGGGGGGGGGGTTTCCGCTGGTCTCAGCTGGTCTCAGCTGGTTTAAAATTGTCTTGCTGGTCTCCCAGCCTAGACAAGGTGGTGCTCAGCTGGTTTAGCTGGGAGGCCAGCTGGTAAAAAGTGCACAAAATCAGCTTTTTTCAGCTGGGTCGGTGCTAAATGCTTGTCAGCCAGTATAGATTTTCAATTAAGCTGTTTGACTAAGGGAGGCTTGCGAGTTAAACTAGTTAAGAAGCCTGGTATGTACACCAGCACTCAAACATTCTGTACTGGGAACCAGCATCCATAATACAACATATGCTGATGATAAACAATGCTGGTCTTTTCAACAGGACAGTGCTAAGTTTTCAGCAGCCCATGTTTCTTTGGTCCCCTGAGCAGATCTAGTCTATCACAGACTCTCTATTTCATGTCAGTCTGTCCGATGATTGCATGACATGAAAGTCACGCTGGTCACTAACAGGCTTTTTGTCTGCACTGGAGTCCCATGTCTTTATTTTGAGGACTCAGATGAGTGCTGCCTGTCATACTCTCTCTTTCTCTCTCTCTGACCGCTGACCACAGGGAGGACGAAAGAGTTGATTGAAAAAGACTGATGGAAGGGAGAGGGAAAATGAGAAGATAGTGAAAAGATAGAGGAAAGTGCAGTTAAGACTAGGTGTAGAGTCAGTGTAGAGTCAGTGTGCGAGTATTGCTGTGTGTGCACATGTAAGCCTTGTACTACTTTTGCGTTGTATGGACAACAGTGTGTTTACACACCTGAACACATGTTAGAAGAAATGCCTACAATTACCCTCTTTGTATGCATGGAAATGTATTAATATGCAAATATTTACAAAACTACTTTTCTGATTTGTAGGTGAGAGCAGGTGGTATTCCAGCAGACAGTTGGTAAGAAGTTTTTATTAGGAGTTCAGCATAAGTAAAACAAAAATGCTGTGGTTATCATTTAAGTTTGGTTAAAAAATAAAATAAAATAAAAACAAATTCTGAGAGCAATTTACAGGTGTCAAAGTTTAATAAATATAATAGAATAGTATTGGCCTAGTGTGATGGCACTCCAGGGGGTCCATAGAGAAGATATGTTAAAACAAGGCTGAGTTTGGAATGGCATACTGCCATACTACTGTACTCTATTTAAAAAAAAAAGTGTAGTATGCCATTCCGAACTCTACAGAATTTTCCTAATTTCATGACATTTCTAGCTACTCTATTTGAATGAACATTTACCAATGATCCTGTAACAAATCTTACTTGCCTGTTGCTAAATGTAAGCTGCCCTGACCGCAAATATATTTACAGTGAATGGAGTGAAAAGCAAAAACATTGGTAACTTTAAAAATCAATAAATGTGTTTAGGCAAACATGGTTGTAGAAATAACATAGAAAGCATTAAGAGGGAGCTTATGACTTATCAGCAGGAACAGAAAATTAACAGTAGCGAAAAAGAAATCGAGCTTTTGAAATTTCGAACGCTGTGAAAACTAATCCGGCACAGGTTTTATCCAATATTAAACAAAACCTTACTTACCTGCTACTAAATGTAACAGCCCCGACCACGAGCGCATTAGAAGTGAACAGAGCAAAAACTGAAATGCATCGATACTTAAATTAAAATGTAATGTAGTTAGGCTGACATAGTTGTTAAACACGTGATGAGCTTTGAAATTTGGAACATTGTTAAAGCCCCAATGCTTGTAAGTCCCCATTGATTGAAACATGGTCTGAACAGTGATAAAAGAATAAATTTACAGAGAGACATAATTCAAATGTCTGCACTGCAAGTCCTGAATGAGTAATAAAACATAAATATACTGTGAAATATGAATCACGCCCCTGTATGACTTGATCATATAAGGCAGCAAAATGGATTGTTCTGGTAATGAAATAATGAATGTAATGGCGGAGCCTACCCCTAGGTGTCAGAGGCGCGCAACAACAGTGGTGCTTCCTTATCTAAATGGAGTGACGAGACCCCGTACAATGAGCAGTGTGCATCATGGCATACATGAATAATAGATTTTGATTCCCTGATAGGGGTACAGTCGGGCATGCAACGCGGTGAATGAATATGCATTGTGAACCTTAGCGGAGGTACCCTCAGGACAATCACGATGTGAGCACGTGATCGCCTGCCATAACTATGAGAGCTGAATGCACTATTGAAATGAAATATTGGCTCTTGATTTTGATATTGATGCAGATGACGGTTATGATGAACAGACAACATAGGCAACAAAGCCTCGCTGTCGCTGTCCTTTTCTGCATATCGCTACCCCCTTCTGCATATCGCGGCGGCATTTTGTGGCCTGTTCTGCATAACGCGGCGGCCCATTTCAGCTTATCGCAGCCCATTCGGTCCCTTTTCACGGCCGGCCCTTCGGGAAAAGTCCCGGTTCTCACGATGGCCAGTCTGCCCCTGGTCAAGGGTTTGTTGTTTAGAGAGCCTAATCAGTTGTTTCAGTGTGAGATGTTGGCAGATTTGTCTTGTTCCTTCATTCCCCACTGTGCCAGCAGATGTTCTCCCATTCCATCACTCTTCAGGGAGTGTGTGTGTGGGTGTGAATGCAATTGTGTCTTCGCTCCGCCCAGCACATTTATACTTTGTTCCCTATGGAAGGTTGGTTAGCTACATATATGATTTGTATTATTCTTGTAAAAGACTAAAATTATGTACAGTTTGGACACTTCAAAAATCTAAGAATATTTTTGCATCATATAACAGAATATCAAACCAAGTTGCTATAGTTTGTTAGGTTTCAAAATATGAAACTATATAAACTAATATATATATAGCCACGACTATATCAAGATCCAAATTGCCTATATGCATAGTAAGGTCCAACTTCTACGTTTTAAAATAATACCATTTTCAAGCAGACGTTAACGATAAATCGATTTTCATTCATTTACATTGATGATTGTCAATAAAGGATATTTCTACAAATTTGAAACCCTAGTTTGATAATTAGTTTTTAATATAGTGAAATTCACAAGTTTTTAATTGTGATCTTACTTATCCCAAATATTCTTGAGGCCACTATATCAATTTCAACTTAATGCTTATTCATTATATAATGTGATGCACTTAATGCTGTGATTTTTTTTATTTTTTTTTTTCTGCTCCACATGAAGTACATTACAGAATGTCCCTTGAAAAAATCTCCTATCTTGGGCACATTCTCATGCCTCCAGACATACAGTAGAATCATTAATGTCTCTTAGAAAGATGTATCCCATCAGGTAGCTCTTCAACACTTTACAAAACAGCACCTGGTCATCGCATGCTGTGCTTTCATGCTATGATGCAGGCACCCACATTGTTGAGTGCTGCCCACCTTTGCATTTCATTTAAATACTCAACCCTCACCTCCCAGTGAGGTGCACATGTAATTTAGGGCAACCAATGTATTATCAGGAACATTGCTGCACAAAATGAAAGAATCATTATATAATCATGAGGTTTGTTTGGAGCACTAGCAGCATGGAAACCTTTGAACATCCACATTGCATATGGAGGAACTGCATTTGTTTTAAACAACAGTGACTTTTAGTCACTTTCACACAAATCACTAGTAAAACAGCAGATTATATAAAGTGTTTATAAACACTTACTTTTCCCCCCAGTTCCCCGCACAATGCTAACTTATGACATCTTAACACTTTTACTAAAGTGCATGACTTGTAAAGTGATACATTTTAACATTTGCATTACATAGCCTACATTTACAAGCTTATACAAGTGTGATCAAATTGTACGGTAACTCAACTTATAGAGCATTGCACATTCAGTGCAAAGGACCGGGTTCAGTCATGAAGTGCATGCGAGTCAACACGTGGTGAAAGTGTAATAGAAACACCACAAAATTATGTTCTGTAGTTGCTTAAGCCATCAGGTTTTTTTTTCTCGCATTTGCTTTTATGACACTATCGGTTATGTTTAGGTTTAAAGTTTAAGGTAAGGAGGTTGATTTTGTTTATTTTAAGCTCGATAAAGCATTAAAAAAACTCATCTGTTTTTCATCTCACATGTGTTTTTTATGAAAATATCGGTTAGGTTTAGGGTTTAGGGTAGGGAAGTAGGTAGGTGCACAATTAAGCATTTACCTTAAAAACCTCATCTCTTTGGGAGAACATTTAACTCTCCTTTAGCACCATACAGTAGACAATTCATCTCGGAACAGCTGTAATATGTGTAATTAACCATGTAATATAATTTTGCAGAAATGTTGCTACAGTCACGTAATTTTCATGAGATCAAGTTGATCTTATGACTGCAGTGCAGTTCAATGGATAAATAATTGTGTTGTGTTTGTAGTCAGTGCCCATGGCTTTCTCTTTATATATGTTATTCAGAAAGATTTGCTTCATTTAAGATATGTCTTTCCCAACTGGTTCAGATGGCACAACATTTGAGAGCCATAACCTAACTTATAGCAGTCCATGTATCCGTCTTGTCCATAATTGGCACTCTCCAATTTGGATACTTTTCTTCTGGAGGAGAACTCCAAGTGAGGGAGATGCTATCAGCAGAGAAGAGTTTCTTTCCAGCAGAACCACTCTTGCTCTGTACTTTGATGTAGAAGTGAGGGTGTAGTGGGTAGGAGAAGGTGCAAGGTTATTATCGTAAACTAAAACTAAATGTAAAAAAAAAAAAAAAAACATTTCCGTAAACTGAAATAAAAATAAAACATAAAATAATTGGAAAAACTAAACTGAAATAAAAATTCATGGCTCTGAAACGAACTGATATAAAATAAAAATAATCTTGAATAAGATTTAAGGTTTTGTTTTTGTTGCGGTGTGTTTTTAAACCTTTAAACCCGCCACTACCGTAACATGAAGATGCCACTAGACCACTGAAATTTATTCTAAGTTAATGATGAAAATCACATACTCCCGGTGTCCCTTATAAACATATAATAAACACGTGTGTTATAGTTTGAGCAGGTATAGGTTCTGTTTGCGATAATAAACGGCCTAAAACCTCATTGCATCAGCAACAGAGCAAGAATCACTACCAGAGAGGCAAAGCAGGTAGATTAAATTATTTTCACTCGTTCTGTCTTACCCTGTCAATCTGTGTTTTGTAAAGAGGTAAAGAGTTTGGTCTGAAGTTCAGCAGGGCTCGACATTAACGCTTGTCTGGGACAAGTGGATTTTTGAAGGGGCAAGTAAAAAGAAAAGGAGCCAGAGTAGAATGTCAATAATGAAAAAATAATCTGATATATTTGTGATATAGCCAAGGCCTTATTACAAAGTTCTTATTCTTATACTGATGTTAAAAATAATCCAGAGCATGTAATTTTATAATTTACTAGTGATCTAATAATAGCTGCGTGCTTTCACTGACAGACGGCCTTTTGTGCATGTGCTCTGAGAAGGCTCGTATTGCTAATGCCTGAAATAAATTTCAAAATTCCGCCAAAATGCCCGTCTTGGTGAGATGTTCATGTAAACTCGGAGAGTGATGTCTAAAGGGAATGTAAACAGTGGGGGAAAAGCTGGTTTGTATCAAAGCATCAGACTTGTAAGTGTTAATGTAAACTAATAGACCTGCTGCTGTCTGTGTGTTAATTTCAAACAACCATAACAAGAAAACCACTCACTGTTCTTGGCTGAATTACTCTTAGCTTTGAGAAAATCTTTATGTATTATACATTACATTATACAGTGAAGACCAGAAGTAGTTTTATTTAGCATTTCATTCTGAATGTTTACTTGAATACTTGATTCTGCTATTAAAAGCTGTTAACAAAAGCACTGTTTTCTTGATTTTTTATTTTTTGTTCTATTACATTTAATTTATTTCTATTCATTGTTGTATTGTTATTTTATTACTGACTGTTTAGTAGTCTTTAATTATTTGAGTACAATTCATACATAACAAAATAGTTGTTATTATTTGTTGTGATAAGCTGGTATCAAGACCTGTCAAATTTTACTAACAACTACAGAAATGTTGGTATTCAGACAATAGCATGAAAAAGTAGATCTCATTCCATAGAATTGTGAGCACCCCAGCTGTAGATAATGAAATGAACTACATGGAGATGGAGGCTTTTCTTTCTTTGACTACTGTACGTAACATAATATAACTACCATATGACAATAGTCTCCTCCCCTACCCAGCGCAGTTTACATTTCTGTTGAAGAGCATCGAGTTGATTGCATAAGTGTACTTTCAGCAGGGCCGTTTCTAAACATGTGGGGGTCCTAAGCGAAATCCTACTAAAAATTCAACTAGAGCTATAACCATTGTACCAGCCAGGACAATGGTGTAGTAATGAGATCTACTAAGAAAGCCAAGGACATCACAATTCTTATCCATCCACAGCTTTGGTTTTCCACTCTTGGAACATGTCTCTTGTTAACCTCACTCTGTTCAATCTCAACAACCAAAACAAGCCAATCTTTCCACCTGCCCTGGCTCTTAAGGGCCATTGATGTACCGAAAATAAAAAGTACAGCAGGGTCGACTCCTGTGTTGGAGACAAATAAGGCATGCTCTTTGAGAAAGAAGGGTAACAAGGGGTGCTTTCACCATGGCGAGAGACACTGAAACAGTGAAGATGTTGCTGTTGCACTTTGTCTAGGGCTTGTGGAGAATTAGTGCTTTGGTTTGTTGCTTAACCAAGCTAATAAAAAGAATTCTGCAAAAATACCCTATTCACCAACATCTCTTGGTTTAAATTGATTCTGATTGATTTCTGCGGACACCAGAGCATCTTTTTTGTCCCTGGACTTTGAAGTTTTAATAGCTACTGGAAGAATCTAATTGCGCAACTCATGTCACGTCCATTCGTACAGCTTACAAGAAAGAAATGGAGCTTAATCATTTATCCTAAAGTGGACTTTGACGTAAAGAATGATGTCAGGCCCTGATTAAATTTTATGGACTGATGAAAGGATGGTCTTGGTATTGTCAAAGCAGTTACAGAGAAAGATAGATAGTTCTTCTCTTGCAACTCTCTCATTAAAGTAAACCCATGAGGCTAATCAGAGGGTTTTGTTCTAGAAGGACCTGCAGGTTTAATCGGCTCCTCATTGTCAGGTTCCAGCATAGCTTTCTGTGAAGCTAGTGGGTCTGTCTTTAACTGCAGATCAATTTTATCGCTTGTTAAGTCAACTGAGCGTCAAGTTCCTTTAGTAGTGATTGAGAAGTCAAAGGTTTCTGGAAGGAAGCTGTGTCAAATTCCCAAACTGGTCTCACAGAAACACGTTACTATACCTAAATTTTTGCGAAATGATTTTAACGTGGCTCATTGTGCGTATCAGGGCAGTGAAATGAACACTAGATGCGCTACAACAATGACTTTTTTTCCTTTTCACACAAATCAGGAGTAAAATGGCAGATTATCAGTTCATAAACACTTACTTTTTGACTGGTTCTTCACAAAATGCTATCTTATGACATCGAAACACTTGTAAGGCGATACATTTTAAAGTTTGCATTAAATAGCCAACTATATTTTTAAGCTTGTTTAGGTAAAATTGCACGGTATCTCAACTGATAGAGCAGTGGACTTGTGATGCAAAGGACTGGGGTACGAGTCAACATGTGAACTGAAAGTGTCATAGAAGCACCACAAAATGATGTGGTTGCTTCAGCAATTGCATGTTTTCATGTCACATTTGTTTTTTCTTATACCATCGGTAAGGTCTAGGTTTAAAGTTTAGGATAGGGAAGTAGGTGTTGTTGATTAATATCTCAAAAAAGCATTTACCTCTTCATCTGTTTGGGAGAAAAAAAACAACAACTTGCTTTTACGCCACACAGTGTACATTTCGCCTCTGAACTGCTGCGATTTGTGTAACGACCCAAGTAGCATCATTTAGCAAAAATGTCACCACAGTCACTTAATTTTCATGAGATCAGGCTCCACATTAAGTTCTCTTTTTTTAGTTCATGTCTGATATGTTACTTGTGTTAACTGTATTTCAGTAAACTTTTCTCACTAAAACTGTGCACAATTCATAAAGCTTTTTGAATTTTACTTCCATTGTGAGATTATTAATTCTATTGTGTTAACAGTCATCATATACTTTTCATTTATGTCTTGACCGGTGCTATATCTCATAACATAATAGAACATTTAGAAGCATTATTTATTAATTTATTATTATTAATTTAATGGTCTCATTGTGTTTTATTTTGTATAGATCCATTAGTTGTTAATGTGCTGTTAGAGGGCCCAGGTACATGACATCTCAAAGAGGTCTTTGCGCAGAAGAATCCTGCACCTTTCAAATTTCAGCACGCCAAACCAGTGCGAGAAAAGAGCCATCTGCTAAGTCCCCTATATGTCCTCTCAGAGTCTGTCTTACTGTGTTAGCACTGCAGTGAGCAACCACAAGCTCCATGTCCCCCCTGTGCTTTTCCTTCTGATGTGCTCTCTCAGAGACCCCCTCCCGATTACTTCTCCATTGGCATCCAGGATCCCAATTTACTGTTACTTGCTTTTCTCCAAAGAGTTTTCAGAGAATTATTGGCTTTACAACCCATCTCTATCTCCAATAATTTACCATTTGTAATAATCACTGTTTTTTGTTTTTACCTTTGTTGTATACTTTGCCACTAGCCATAAACTTTAGTAGAGATGGACTATACACTCACTAAGCACTTTATTAGGAACACCTGTACACCTACTTATTCATGTGATTATCTAATAAGCCAATCATGTGGCAGCAGTGCAATGTATAAAATCAAGCAGATACAAGTCAGGAACTTCAGTTAATGTTCATATCAACCATCCAAAAATGTGATCTCAGTGATTCAACTGTGGCATGATTGTTGGGGCCAGACGGGCTGGTTTGAGTATTTCTGTAACTGCTGATCTCCTGGGATTTTCATGCACAACAGTCTCTAGATTTTACGCAGAATGGTGTATATATATATATATATATATATATATATATATATATATATATATATATATATATATATATATATATATATAAAAAGGTAAGTGGCAGTTCTGCAGACAAATGCCTTGTTGATGAGAGAGGTCAACAGAGATTAGCCAGACTGGTTCAAGCTGACAGAAAGGCTACAGTAACTCGGATAAACACTCTAGTAAGCAGAATAGCATTTCAGAATGTACAACACATCGAGCCTTGATGTGGATGCGCTACAACAACAGAAGACCATGTCGGGCACCTTAATAGCACCAAACTGTTACTTATAAAGTGATCAGTGAGTGTATGTAAACCATATGTTAGTTGATTTCCCAGAAAAGGGCAAACACTATGCCTCTGTAATGCTTTAAAACACTGATCTGTATGTTTTATATTTATTATATACAAAGATAAATTCCAGACAGATATAGAGAGAGGGCAAAAGAGACAGAAAAGAGACAGAGAGAAACCGTTGGTATTAGCCTGAGCTGCTGTAGTCAATTGGTCTGTCTTGCAGGAAAGCAGCAGGTGAACAGAACACCATGGGCCAGTGGGTCAGTAGCAATATAATGAAACGCATTGAATCAACAGTCTGTCTCAGGGGTCCAGTCATTTTCAAGTTATTTTTATTTGTGTAGAGCTTTTCACAACACACATTGTTTCAAAGCAGCTTTACAGGAAATCATGTATTAACAAAAAATTAAACCATAATATCTATAGACTTAGAGTGATCATTGTGTAGTTTGATTAAATATTATTGTAAATTGTGTATAGAAATTAAATAATAATTGTATTTAGAACCCCTGTGAGCAAGCTGAAGGTGTCTGTGGCAAGGAACACAAAACTCCATAAGATGTTGGTTAATGGAGAAAAATAACCTTGGGAGAAGCCAGGCTCACTGTGGGGGCCAGTTCCCCCTCTGGCTTAACAACATGAATATAATGCCAATATTAGTTATTTATGTGCAGTGCAAGTCATTGTTTTAAATTTGTTAAATAAGTAAGTGTTAAGGTCCATTGTTTAAAAAAACTTTAAGATTAATGACTAATGTCTTTGAAGTCCATCCTGGATTAACTGCAGAAATTCACATCGATGCAGTGTCCTTAGTTAGTTGGCTGATGAAGGCTTTTGTTGGCAATTAAATGATAGTCTATGTATTCCATTTCAAGAGTGTAGTCCATCAATGGACAAAGGTGATGCAGGCATAGATTAATGAGGTGCATCTCAGTTCAGCCTGCAGTTAATTTCGTGAGGTTCGGTGGGGTCCATCCTAAATCCAAGGTTCAGGCAGTGGCGTATGAAGTATCCCATGTCTTACAGTTGGAGTTGGCATCAGTTCATCCTCTGAAGTCAAAAGATTGAAGTGATGTCTGGCTGGCACTGGCTGTAGTTTGTCGTAATCTTTCAGAGGCATGTAGCAGTGGAGTCTGACACAAAGCAGGAATGTAGCTGGATCTGGCTGAATCCCAAGGTTGAGACATGGAAAACAAAATTATATTAGCATAGATGCCATTCAATTTTATGCAGAGTTATAGATCATGATGGATGTTTCTGGTTCTGGTAGACCTATATAAAGCAGCCTAATTGTGAGTTGAAGGATAAATTAGGTGTATGCCTGGCTAAATAGATGAGTCTTTAGTCTAGACTTAAACTGAGTGAGTGTGTCTGCATCCAGAACAATGTTAGGGAGACTATTCCATAGTTTAGGAGCCAAGTATCAAAAGGATCTACCTCCTTTTGTGGATTTTGATATTCTTGGAATTATTAACAAGTCATAATTTTGTGATCGTAATGAACGTGACAGAATATAGCATGTCAGAAGGTCACATAAGTAGTGTGGAGCTAGAGCATTCAAAGCTTTGTATATAGTTTATGTATAAATTTAACAGGTAGCCAATGTAACGACGATAGAATGGGGCTAATATGATCATATTTCTTGGTTCTAGTCAGCACTCTGGCAGCTGCATTTTGAACCAACTGAAGTTTATTTATTGAACTTGCTGGACATCCTCCCAGTAATGCTTTGCAATAATCTAGTCTTGAGGTCATGAACGCATGAATTCGTTTTTCGGCATCGGCAACAGAGAGCATGGGTTTTAATTTAGCATTATTTCTCAGGTTGAATAATGCTGTTCTACAAACATTGGAAATTTGATTTTCAAAGGACTGGCTGATATCAAATATAACACCTAAGTTCTTTGCTGTAGAAGATGACATAACAGTACATCCCTCAAGAGTCAGTTTATATTTTAGCTGTTAATTTTGAGTGGTTTTTGGTTCAATCATTAGTACCTCTGTTTTGTCGGAATTGAGGACATTTCTGGCCATCCAATCATTGATTTCACTGATACCCTGCTAATTTGTAGAGTTGTGAATTTTTGCTGGGTTTAGAAGAAATATAAAGTTGGGCGTTGTCAGCATAAGTGGAAACTTATTCCATGATTCCTGATTTTATCTCCCAGGGGAAGCATGTATAAGAAGAAAAGCAGAGGTCCTAAAACTGATCCCTTTGGCACTTCATACTTAACTTTTGTTTGAGTTAACAATTCCTCATTTACACATACAAAGTGGTAGTGGTCCGATAAATAGGACCTAAACCATGCTATGCAAGTCCGCTAATGCCAACATAATTCTCCAGCCTATTCAAGAGATTGTCATGATCTATCGTGTTGAAGGCAGCACTAAGATCTAAAAGCACTAGAAGAGAAATGCAGCTGCGATTAGATGATAAGAGCAAGTCATTTTTAACTATGATAAGTGCAGTCTCTGTACTGTGATGGGGCCTAAATCCTACCTGAAATTCTTCATTTATTCCATTTCTCTGTAGAAATGAACATAGTTGGGAGGACACTACCTTTTCTAGTATTTTCGACATAAATGGTAGATTTGAAATCGGTCTGGAATTAGCCAATTCTCTAGAATCAAGCTGTGGCTTCTTAATGAGCGATTTGATAACTGCCATTTTAAAGTTTCTTGGGACATGTCCTAAGGATAGCGAGGAGTTAATAATATTAAGAAGAGGTTCTGAGGTTACGGGGAGTACCTCTTTTAAGAGCTTAGTTGGTATTGGATCTAACATACGTGTTGTGGCTTTTGATTTTTTTTTTATACTTTTTTTTTTAGCTCTTCATGACCTACGACAGCGAAGGATTGAAGTTGCTCATGAGCAAAATTATGAGACACTGTTCTCTGAGGTGCTGTGAAAGTTGATTTGCATAGTTCCAATTTTATTTCTGATTATTTCAATTTTATCAGTAAAGAAATTAATGAAGTCATTACTATTGTGCTGCAATGGAATATCTGGTTCAGTCGATGCTTTATTCCTAACCAATTTAGCCACAGTACTGAATAAACACCTAGGATTTTTGTGGTTATGAGTTTTCTAAAATATGCTGACCTGGCAGCTTTTAATGCCTGTCTGTAGCTATAGACACTATCCTTCCATGCACCGCAAAATACATCTAATTTTGCATTCTTCTGCTTGCACTCCATTTTCCGAGCTGCTTTCTGAGGGGTTTGAGGACAGACTGATCTCACAGTGAAATTGGACTTTTCTTTTGCTAAAAATCAGTCTGTACTTAACAAAATGTGAAACACTACACCCAGTGGCCAAAGCGGTAAGTGTTGTTTGTCTTATGAGCTTGTGTGAGCTTCATTTTCCAGGTGTAATGTCCACGGAGGGGCACCAAAAGCAAGTTGTGAAGCAAGTTGTTTTCAGATATACAAGATATAATACAGGGAAGAATGCATATTTTATAAACTGAACTCACCCGCCCAAACCTAAACCTAACCATCAGTGGAGTAAAAATTTAGGGTTCTATTTTGTGAGTGCACAAAGTGCAGCGCAATTCGCTATGACCATGTGCAATGTCTTATCCAATTTTCCTGAGAGAGCTAATTATTTTTGTGCTAGTGCAAAGTGCAAATGGGCGTGGGTGGAAGTGTTTGAGCTACTGTGGTTGTAGGTGTGCAAACTGTGGGTGTATTGTATGTAAATGAAGTGTCGCTGAAAAAAGAATTTGATCGTTGCATTAAGATGTTTCAATACCACCTTTTAACTCAGCGCAAAGTCCAAATTCAGTTCCTGCATTTGCAGTTCGGAGATTCCACCAGCAGGTGGTAATAAAGTTCATGTCCAAATTCTGAAATCACCTCCTGAAACGTCACTCAAACTTTACCTAGACAAGGATGGTATAATTAATATTTCAACAAGAGGGTTTTTTAGAGTTTGGTAAATATGTACTTTACCAGTGGAAGTTTATTCCTGGGGGTGGGGGGGGGGTTGCTTTGCTTTTTGTTCAATTTTTTTTAAAGCAACATCAGAATTTGAGGTTAAAATGTAAATGAGTATAATATAGATCCTGTTGCCTGTCACCATTTCTTTTACATTTTGAATTACATTTTTTGCCTTGACTAGTTCATTTTAAATGGTCTTGCAGTTTAAGGGGTATGATAAATGAATTTTTAAAAGTACAAATATTCCATGTCTCTATATTAGGAATTAAAACCTGTGTGCATTTTAGAGGTAAAAAAAATTATGCTGTTTCATTTAGTTTTAGACGTCACTGCAGGTCATGTAAACTTCCCAAAAGTATTTCTTGTCAAGCAACATATACCACATTCTAACTTCGTTTTTGGCTAGCCAAACAATAGGGGGCCTGGGTAGCTCAGCGAGTATTGACACTGACTACCACCTGGAGTCGCAATCCAGGGGTTGCTGAGTGACTCCAGCCAGGTCTCCTAACCAACCAAATTGGCCCGGTTACATGGGGTAACCCCCTTGTGGCCTCGATTAGGGGTTCTCGCTCTCAATGGGGTGCGTGATAAGTTGCGCGTGGATCGCGGAGAGTAGCATGAGCCTCCACATGCTGTGAGTCTCCGCGGAGTCATACACAGCAAGCCATGTGATAAAATTAGTGGATTGACTGTCTCAGAAGCGGAGGCAACTGAGACTTGTCCTCTGCCACCCGGATTGAGGTGAGTAACCGCGCCACCACGAGGACCTACTAAGTAGTGTGAATTGGGCATTCCAAATTGGGAGAAAAGGGGATAAAATAAAAAAAACAAAAACAAAGCAAAGTCAGACAAGAAGAGAGCTTGCATATCATTATACGATATGACAGGAGAAAGTAAATAACTCCCATTATGGAAAGGAAACAAGACAGCCCATTTCATTCTGCATATGTAATAGACATATTTATGCAAACAATATTACCTTTTTTTTTATCTATGTCTCATGAATAACTTTTACATCAGTACTGCATGTTAAACTAAAGCGGCATATAATTATGCTGTCTGCTGTAAATTTCCTTCCTTTTTTTCTTTAGACAATAATTATGTAATAGCAGGGTTCCCGCGGATCCTTAAAGTCTTAAAATGTCTTAAATTCATTTTTCCAAAACTTAAGGTCATAAAAAGTCTAAACATATTAAATGATACAACAAAAGTCTTAATTGTCATTTAAAGAGGTCTTAAATTTGTGAGCGGAAAGACAGGAATCGTGATATGAACTAATGTGATTATCAAACTTCAAAAGAATACTGTTTAATTAAATAAATGCATGTGCTGCATCCTTCAGAGTGAAAACGCGGCACTGTTGTATTTTCTCAAAGCATGCGAGGGCTTGTGAGTGTTTTCAGTTGTTGCAGAGCAGTTCACAATCATTAGGCCATATCAGAAATTTATGAAGATGATCAACTGTCGATGATGACAATATAGTGTTGATGAAATATGGCAATGATTACTTTTAATTGTTTATATTGTAATACGTTATAGATTATTGTAGGAGTGCACATTTTGTTTCCCTTATTTGTTTGAATGAGCAGCTGGAAGCAGTGTAGCGCACTCATTTCAAAATAAGAGTCCCCGGTGTATTTCAGCTTTTAAACGTAAAAGTTCCACACTGTGAATCAAATCTTTTTTTCTTTTTTTCCCCCCGGTTATTGGTATTTTGGTTGCACCATAAACTGCATCTGGAATTTAATTCAATTTAATTCAGTTTGGACACTTGTGTCCTCTGTCTGGCCCTCCCATCACAGGAAGGAAAGACAAAGAACATTTAATATATGCTTCCGATTTTTAAAACTATTGGCAGATTAATTGCCTTTCCTTCAACTCATTATCGTATCAGCAAAATCCAATATTGGTCAACCTCTAATTTGTATTTATTTATATAATGGTAAATAAACCAATTTTAATGTGATATACTGTATATGTGGAAACATGTCTTGAGTATTTGAAACTTGCATATATCCTACCCTGTTTTACTGATAAGCAATGTTAAGGCCATGTTGAATGTGTGCCCCTGCCTGTTTAAGTAAGAGTCTGTGATACATGATTTATTGTGAGATTGTGTGGGTTTGTTTTGGTATGAGGATACAGTATTAATTGTATTTGTTCAGGTCTTGAAAAAGGTCTGAAAAAGTCTTACATTTGATTTTAAAAACTCTGCATCAATCCTGAATAGGGATCGCCAGTTTCTTAGATGAGCGTTATTAGATGATAAATTGCAATGTGAAACACTCCCACTGATTTCCAGCACACTTTATGGTGCATCTAAACATGTTTAATAGGCTTTCAATGTGAGTTAGAGGATGAGTGAATTTTTAGCACTACTGCGGATAATTATGATGATGATCCTGATGAAGATGGTAAGGACCATCAGGCTAGGGAATCACTCCTTTTGTGGCTCAGTGAAGACAAACAACTTTAATGCTTTCTATTCATGTACGGCAGCCAGAGGTGTGTGTGTGTGTGTGTGTGTGTGTGTGTTTGTGAATGGGAGAGATTTGCATTGCCTTGTGCATATGTCTTCTCTGAGTCCCATAACGCAGGAAGACAGATCGTAATTTTATGGCTTGTTGGAAAGTTTGAGATTTAGATTTATTAATTTTGAATTTGTGTTATGAAGTTCATTTATTATGTAAAAATCAATGAGCTTTGTTTTTTAGAGGTATTAATTATATTATGTAGACTTCCATTTTATTTTCCAATTAAAGCAATGCTATTAAGTACTGTTATTTTATGTGAATAACAAAATTGTGTTGTTAATACACATCTGTATCAGTAGCACACTGTGTGTACATGATTTTGATGTAGATTGACAGTAGCTTCCTCTATACTACATACTTTTTTCATGTCACAGTGTTACAATATATTCTTTGTGTGCAGTAACATATTCTGGATAACATGACTGGAGAGTAACTAGCTAAAAGTATCAATGTTACAATAGGCCTACTAATTTGACTACATTTTCAGTCTCAGTTATCTCAGTTGTTTTCAAAACAGTGTAGCCTTTCCAGTAATTAGCTACAGTAAATGTTCCAACATGTTGCAGTGTAGTGCGTCAAACCACGACATCGCTGGTTTTTGTCACATTGTGCATTGCATGCAACTTAACAGATGAGGAAGCTAAGGCAACAATCAAACATGCTCTCCTCTCTTTAATATATAGCATTGGAAAATTAGGTCTTCTGTTTTGTAGCAAAATAATTAAATGCTTCCGATGTTTTACACATGAAATAGAAATTAGGGTGTATTATACAGTACAGTAGGTTCTTGTAGTTGTATCTGTTCAAGTTTAATGCAGTCACCTATTTGAAATAGTTAATTCATTAAAAACTGTCTGAAAATATACAGCTCTGATTAAACTTGGGATGGGTGCCTTTTTCACGCATCGATAATCAGAAGATTTTCCAAATGATTATCAATGTATAAACTGGGCTGCTCATTGCACAATAGTCTGTCTTTTCAAAATGGTTTCTTAGCACAACTTTGGTAAAATGTGAGCAGCAGGATAAATTAAAGATGCATCTGGCAGACGACATGGCACATTCTAAAATTCTAAACAATTATTTTCTACGAAGGTATGCACACAATGCCAATGCTCAGCATCAAAATTCTGCAATGCCACAGAGCACAACTCGCATAGTTTTCCATTAAATTCGACTGAAATCATTATCAAAGGACAAAGATTCTTTACTACAGTCATCACTGGATGATACTCTATTTTGTCTATATATGTATCTTTTATATAGCCTACACAATGTATTTTCAGTTACAAGTATGTCGTTTTGTGGTTTGACAGCTTGAATGAAAGACCTATTCAAGGCTACATACAAATTGCATAATAAACCTCGCTATTTCTAATCGTTCAGTTTGCGCAGTGCCACCAGTTTCACTAACCTGCAAACTCACTAACCTCAACGTCACTAGTGGTCGACCGATATATCGCAGAGGCTGATAATTTGGCTGACTTTTTTCATTATCAGCACCGGGGGGGCCTGGGTAGCTCAGTGGTAAAGGCGCTAGCTACCACCCCTGGAGTTCGCAAGCTCGAATCCCAGGGTGTGCTGAGTGACTCCAGCCAGGTCTCCTAAGCAACCAAATTGGCCCAGTTGCTAGGAAGGGTAGAGTCACATGGGGTAACCTCCTCGTGGTCGCTATAATGTGGTTCGTTCTCGGTGGGGCACGTGGTGAGTTGAGCATGGATGCCGCGGTGGATGGCATGAAGCCTCCACACACACTATGTCTCCGTGGCAACACACTCAACAAGCAACGTGATAAGATGCGTGGGTTGATGGTCTCAGATGCGGAGGCAGCTGGGATTCGTCCTCCGCCAACCGGATTGAGGCGAATCACTACGCGACCACAAGGACTTAAAAAGCGCATTGGGAATTGGGCATTCCAAAGTGGGTGAAAAAGGGAAAAAAAATAATAATTATTGGCATCGGGTGATACATTTTTCCGTTTGGCCGAAAATCGCCTGCTTGCATGTGAAGCGACTGAGACATGTAAACTACCAGTCACGGTTCGTTTTGTTGTTACATGCCATCGTGTTACTACAATAGTAGACCGGTGTGCAACACAGTGTCATTTAAAAGGTCCGCATATCAGAGCCATGGCAGATGCATTTGAGCTCATAATGTTAAAGTACTCACCTGTTTCATTCTCCCTCTCTTTCCTCAACAGTTCCCTGTAACTTTTAACTGTCTTGTCTAATGATAAAAAGGCAAACATCAATAAAACTAATATCATATACTGTCTGCAAATATACGCATCTGCAAATAAGCGCATCTCTTTTTTTTTTTTTTTTTTTTTTTTTATCCCCTTTTCTCCCCAATTTGGAATGCCCAATTCCCACTACTTAGTAGGCCCTCGTGGTGGCACGGTTACTCACCTCAATCCGGGTGGCGGAGGACAAGTCTCTGTTGCCTCGACTTCTGAGACAGTCAATCTGTGCATCTTATCGCGTGGCTCGTTGTGCATGACACCGCAGAGACTCACAGCATGTGGAGGCTCATGCTACTCTCCGCGATCCATGCACAACTTACCACGTGCCCCATTGAGAGCGAGAACCACTAATCGCAACCATGAGGAGTTTACCCCATGTGACTCTACCCTCCCTAGCAACCGGGCCAATTTGGTTGCTTAGGAGACCTGGCTGGAGTCACTCGGCATGCCCTGGATTCAAACTTGTGACTCCAGGGGTGGTAGTCAGCGTCAATACTCGCTGAGTTACCCAGGCCCCCACGCATATCTCATTTAAACAGATGTAATAAACCAACCTCACGCAACTTCAGCAGATCCAGCATCCTGTGAAGCACTCATTTACATCTGAAGCATATATTCTAACAGTCTCTCCTCAACAGTTCCCTATAACTTTTCTAATGATGAAAGGCAAATATCAATAAAGCATGTATTATATACCATTTGCAAATATGAAGATATCTTTTAAACATGTCATTCACGAACCTCACGAAAATCCAGCTTTTCTTCCCTTCGAGCGCTCATCTACTATCTTCCTCTGAAGCGCGTATTCTATCAGCCAGAATCAAAAACTTCAGTATCAGGATCAAAAGTTCTTCTGATTCACAAATCGTGCCGACAATCCAAGCAGGCAATCCAGGCAATTTAAACTGTCAAGAGATTAAGGTTCACACTGGATCCGCACAAGCACGTGAGTGTAACTTCAAGGCTGTGTCTGAAACCAGGAAAATGCTGCCTTCGGAGGCTGTATATGGAGGTACGATGAAAATACAGTGCTTTTCATACTGTTCGGAGACCAGTTTCCTTAAGAGTTCCATTCATTCAAAACAGATATCAGTTAAGCATTAACTGATTAGGCAGCAAGGTAGCAAGTCAGCTGCCTACATTTTCGGAAGCAGCCCAAGGTAAAAGCGTTTCACGTGTGCTATAAGTAAATGTCGTATTCACTATGCACTATATGTACAATTAGTTTGATTCAGTATTTTTTTAAGAAAATGCGATTGCTTACATGGACATGCCATCCAAGGTTGCTGGACTAATGTGTGCACTGTTATTTCCTTCTTCCTAATCTAATACCAATTTCTTCATGTGCAAATAAATAAATAAAAAATTATGACTAAACAGAAATCTGAAGAAACTGCTATCTACCATTTAAAATACAATATTATTTTTACGTTTTGTGTGAAATTGAGTAAATATAGTGTAAAGTGTTTATATATTTTTTTAGCAATTTTATAATTATGTTATTTACTATATTAAATTGTGTGATTGTGGAGGTGAGGGCATTTGTCTGGGGATAAAGGAAGCGGTAAGGGTTTTCACCTGGGAAGAATTGCTGGTAATTGTTTCTATGTTCGCAGTAAGAGACGGGGGAGATAAATGGTGCCCATTCCATAGAGTGCTTTAGAGAGAAACGGACACCGCAAAGACTGTGTGTGTGCGTGTGACTGGGGGAGACACCTGTCATTGGATTCGCTGTCATGGAGGGGTCGTTGCTGGAGGAAGTCTTCCGGTCCCTCGCCAGCATCCAACAGGCCCTCATGGATCTTCGAAGAGAGCAGCAATAGTATTTTGAGGCGCTCCTTCGGGCCCAGGAGGAGGAGTGCAGCAGAGCTTAGTACCCCAGGAGGGGGTGGCTGCTGCGTCCCCATCAGCAGCACATCCCCACGTGTTGCTCACTAAGATGGGGCCTCAAGATGATCCGGAGTAATACCTTGAGCTCTTCAAGCACACCACCGAAGCTCTGAAGTGGCCGCCGGAACAGTGGGTGTTGCACCTTCTGCTGCTGCTGAATGGGGAAGCCCAGATCGTGGTGTGATCGTGGTTCCGGTCTCAAACCTCCTGGACTACTCGGTGCTGAAAAAGTCCATCTTGCAATGGGTCGGCTGTAGCCCAGAAGAACACCGCCAGTGCTTCTGCTCCTTGACACACTTTTGTCTTTGCCCAGCAGCTCCGTGATGCCCGCCAGCGGTGGGTGCTGGCTAAGGAGGCCAGCGATGTGATGACGTGATCAACCTGGTGGTGCTGGAGCAGTTCTGGTTGCTGAAGGGGACAGCCGGATGGCAGAAGACCATCTGGCAGCATATCCGGGGGCCGGCACGCCCCACACCCTTTCTCCCACTAATGTCTCCTCCCCTGTTCTCTCTCCCCCCTCCTTCCTTCTGTCCTGTTCCATTTCCCCAGAAATGGGGGAACATTCCCCCAAGACCGGCTCCCCAGTCATGGGGGTTCCCTGCTCCACAAACCCTGTCTCTCCCCTCTTTTCATCCCAGGTGAAGGAGTCTGCTGCCCAAACCGCCCACAAAGGGAGGTTTGTTCCGGTCTGCTGGAGTTGCGGGGAGCCGGATCATGTCCGAGAGCAGTGCCCGGTAATGGAGGTGGGGCCCTTGATCCGGATCCCTGACACACCACAGACCACCTCCGACCGTGCAGGGATGTACCAAATACCCATGAGTATTAAGGGGGTTACATTCAGGTTGTAATCAAACTTCTGTTCATCAATGCTTGGTTTCATTCTGGGGCATTGGAGGCAAATAATTGGGTGAGGTGTGAGCATGGGGATATTCATAGCTAGCTTGTAGTGACCATCACAGTAAAGTTCCGGGGACAAAAGCATAATATTGAGGCAGTGGTTAGTCTTCACCTCACCCATCTGCTAATTCTGGGAACGATTTTTCCGGCTTTTCGATCATCATTGAAGGGGTTGTGTGTGGATGGGTCCTGTGAGAAAGTGAATCCATGTGGGATGTGAGAAGCACTGGCTGGGGAGGTGTGGCCTGGGCCATCTGCAGATGCTCCACGTCAGGCTGACGCTGGGGAAGGGGAGGTGTCATCCTCCCCTGCCATCAGGGAATTCCCGGTAGGGGATTTCCCTCTAGAGAAGTCGCGAGACGAAAACCTGAGGCATGTGTTTGAACAAGTGATAATGATTGACGGTCAAATCTTCAGCTAGGCATCACAATCACATATCCATATTTTTCAATTATAAAAGATTGGTTGTATAAAGTGACACAGGACACTCGGACAAATGAAAATACAACCCAGTTGTTGATACCAAAGAGCCATCGGAAAATGTTATTCCAGGTGGCTCATCATGATCCGATGGCAGGTCACTTAGCCGTCTCATGGCCCATTTCTATTGGCCCAACATTCATGGGGATGTTCGCCGGTGGTGTGCGGCATGTCAGCTGGTGAATCCGCCGGCTGCTCCAAAAGCACCATTGCGCCCCCTTCTATTGATCAAGGTTCCTTTAGAAAGAATTGCCATGGTCCTCGTCGGGCCATTAGGATGGACCACACATGGGCATTGCATTGCATTAGTCCTGGTGGATTATGCAACGCAGTGTTGCAGAGACACTCTTCAAAATTATCTCTCGAGTGGGGATTCCGAAAGAAATCCTCACTGATCAGGGCAATACTTTATGCCACGTACACTACATGAGCTGTACGAATTATTGGATATTAAATCAATTCAGACAAGTGTGTACCACCCACAAACAGACAGTTTGGTTGAGCTATTTAATCAGACCTTAAAAAAATATGATTCTTAAGTTCGTGCACGAAGATGCTTGGAATTGGAATAAGTGGCTCGAACCCCTGTTTGCAGTACGAGAGGTCCCGCAAGCCTCCACAGGATTTTCCCCATTTTAACTGTTGTATGGGTGTGAGCCCCATGGTGTATTAGACGTCATGAAAGAAAATTGGGAGGAGGGAAGTTCACAGAGCAAAAACGAAATTCAATATGTTCTTGAGAACAAAACTCCACACACTGGGGCATCTATCACAAGAGAATTTGCTACAGGCGCAAGAATGTCAGTCCCGGCTGTATAACAGGGGAGCTCAGCTACGGGTATTTGCACAGGGAGATGAAGTACTTATGTTACTGCCCACATCGAGCTCAAAATTACTTGCAAAGTGACAAGGGCCCTTTGAGGTCACACGGCGAGTTGGGAAAGTCGATTATGAGGTAGTGTGTATGGATAGGGGTGGAGCACATCAGATTTACAATCTCAACATACTAAAACCATGGAGAGAGGCGGTACCCGTATCCTTGGCAACGGTAGTTCAGGAGGAGGAGGAGCTTGGGCTGGAGGTGAATCTAAAAGCCAATCACTTCACCCCGGTCCCTTGGGGAGACCACCTCTCGCCATCACAATGCACGGAGGTTGACAGCTTGCAAAATAATTTCTCTGTGTTCTCGCCTCTCTCCGGCTGCACTAATCTCATAAAACACCACATCGAGACAACCCCAGGGGTAGCGGTACGTAGTCGAACACAAGAAACAGGTAGTACAGTAAGAATTAAAGGCCATGCTCGACATGGGGTTAATAGAATAATCTCACAGTGATTGGGCCAGCCCGGTGGTCCTGGTACCTAAGAGCGATGGCTCAGTCCGGTTATGTGTGGATCATAAACTTAACGCAGTGTCAAAATTCGATGCTTATCCAATGCCTCTTGTTGAAGAACTGCTTGATCAGTTGGGCACAGCTTGCTTTTATTCAACATTGAATTTAACAAAGGGATATTGGCAGATCACCTTAACTTATGGGATAAGTTAACTTATCCCCTTTCATTATGTCTCATGAAAAAATGGCCTCCTCCACACTCTGGCTTACACCAATTTGTGACCCTTCTGTTCAGTTTGTTTTGGGCCCTGGCTACACTTCGATACACTGATCGATTCCTCAAAAATATATAGATAAAATAATGTGCCGATCAGTAATCGATATATTGATATTTTTTGTTATCCCTAGCTCTGATATTATAAATTATATCATTGGATAGTTATATTTTTAAAGATATTACCCACTATAGTAGCTTCAATGTAGTTACTACTTTTTTGTTTGTAACTTTTTTCATAAGGGTTGCTTGACTGTATTTGAACTATTGCTGTTGTTGGGCCTCATGTATTCGGATAGAAGACAAAGGCAGGCCTAACACAGTCATAAAAAACTCAAGCCCCCACATTCCAAGTCATAAATTATACTGATAAAAATCGCGCCAAAATCAAACAAAGGGAGTCCAAAACAGACTACAAATCCCATGAAGCCTTGCTCACTAAAGGATCGAACTCTCAACTCCTATTGGATGAGGCACACAACAGAACGCACCTCAAACCATGACATCATCAGGAGTTGAAATACCTCTGAAATGCTTTCGGGATTTGCCTCCAGCAACTTTGCTTGCAGTGTGTGGACGCAGTTCAACGCTGCTCTCATGTGCAACCTCGTGGCACAAGGAAGTAACGTCCGACTTGAAACTGTAGCCATACAATCTCCATCTTGCTGGACGAGTTGAGATTACTCTGTGTTCAACCAAACACTCTAACGGATCTGAAGGAGACCGCCGAGCAATTCGCATCTTCATCCGTTTGCCTTCAGAAGTGAAGAGATTGAAGATTTCTCTTCCATCTTCAATCAAGTCGACATTTCTGAGTTCTCCGCCAGCCCGCCAAGAATCAACAGCCGTACCGCCTACCGACAGAGCGAGGAAACGGCCTCCCGTCATCACCCGAGCCTCAAGGAACTGGGTCAGAGTTAAAGGACGGAGGAAAACACATTCTACCTGTGTCCTCATGCGATTCATGTAAGAGGTTTACGTCTGGACAGAGATAGAATATTATAGTGTGTTATTCTTGTGTTTCAAGGTTTTTGCTTGTACAGTTTACGGACCGCCATGTCCGCTCATTATTAATACTTAGGGTATTAATTATCACGATTTTGTTTTGCTGTATTGTGGTCCAACCAAATTGGACTGTTGTGCAATTTCGCCATCGCGGGTGAGACAGGTAAACTGAGTTCATCCATTAAATAGTCAAAGTACGCGGGACTGTTTACGAGCCGTCCACCGCGTCTCTGAGCAATGAACTAACAGCTACTTTCTCTCCCACGATCACGAAATCGGCTTTAGGGCTGTCACTTCTCTGTCTCTCTCATACTAACCACACACACACACACACACACGCAGGCACGCAACCCCTCACAAACATTCTGGCACACATTTTGGCTTGTAGATAGCTTAAATGCTAAAGCCCAGCTTTGTCCCTAAGCTATCGTACAAGCGGATACACGCGGTAACCGGTAGACGCCAGTCGCCATTGACTGACTGGTTTCTCTCCACCCCATTCGTGGTCATATTCCCTGGCCGGAAGTCTCACGTGACATACTCTCCATGAGTGTCACGTCTGCCATTTTGTGCGCGTCCCTCCTTACACACACACACACACACACACACACACACACACACTGTCACACACACACCTTATGTGTTATAGTTATTTTTATTTCCATATCTAATCATATCACTGTTTAGTTTGTAGTTGTAAGTCGGAAGTTTATTGACTGCATTGTATTAATTATTAATTGATATTACTGCATAAATAAACTTTGTTTATATTACAAAGAGAAGTGTTTTGGTTTGTTTTGCATACGCCTATGTCATGCTGACGGGATGTCAGTGCTCGGATTCAAACTTTATTCATTGTTTTTTTTCCCCGAAAATCGATATTCTTCGGATGTCGATTTTCCTAAGAAAACAATCTAATATTGAGACTGTTTTACTATTTGGTTATTAGTCCCTGATTCCAGGGTGGTGCCCTGTCAATGTTAATCCTTATTAATATTCTATTGATTTTTGATAATTGATAATTATCTTTGATGGTTGTTGAATTTGAATGATCAATAAGCTAGTGTTAATTTTAATTAATGTTTCATCGATGTTAACAATTAACGATTATCTTTGATAATTGTTGATTTAAAGGATTAAAAAAAGCTACCATTGATTCTCATCAATGTTCTATTGATTTTAATATTTAATAATTATCTTTGATAATTATTAATTATTGCTAATAACCAAACTTGCTCCTAAACATAGCACACTACATTTACTGGAGCCCCATATGAGGTTTTAATGAGTTAGATTCAATTAATTAAATTAAATATTAATTAATAACTAAAGAAATAATTATTAATTATTTCTGATAGTAACACTGATCTAAACAACCAGTAAAGCCCTACACTGTAAATAATGTGTAGCATTAAAAGCTACAGTTTTGAAGTAGCTTCCCCAACACTGCTGGATATATACTTTATATGTTGTGGTGAGGTAAACAGGAGACAAAAGTTCAGAAAAATGGATGTAAGTGCACTCAGAGTGCAGGGAATGGGGTAACGGCCAGTAATTCAGGGTTAGAGACTAGTGCAAGGCAAGAGACAAGTGTGTTTCATTATTAGACTCCCATCCTCACTCCATTTTCGCACACAGATACATGCTCCTATAGCTCATAATCAGAAGGTAGGAGACCAAAGTGATCATGATGATGATACAGTGGAGGATGACTCAATATGCACAATTCATTTCCTTGTTTACCTTGTGCAATGCTAGAATATTTCTGTAGTCTTAAGCAGGAAAAGTTGCATTTCAGAGAAATTATTGGGAGGTCAGCATGTGGAGAGCCAGCAATATTTTCATTGCTAATCTTAATGAAATACAGTTTCATATTGCTGCTGGCATATTGCTTATTTCTGAAAGGTTGGCGGAGTTTGCTTTTCATCTTGTATTCAGATTGGGGGGGGCGGGGAGGTTACTTCAATCAAAATGTGAGAGACACAGTATCTCAATGTTTATATGAAATATAAACACAATACTGTATAGTTGTCTTAATATAAACTGTACTGTTTTGTGTTTTTTAAAAATTTTGCTGTGCATGCAGAAGTCTGTGTTTAGATTTGTATCCAATTCTTATGTTGTGTTTTTAGCTGTTGCTTCTTTAGGTCATAGCACAGTCAATAGCTGTTGGTCACGGTGTGTTCTTGACCTCATGAGTAGAAACGTAGATCTACATCCGTAAACTTCTCAGCACCTGATGTACCATAACCAGCAGCCAGCTATATTTAACAGTGTAGTACTTTCCTTTGACCAGTGACATCATCTACTCATAGGTTTGCTCACTTGTGTTGTAACAAATGCACACACAAGCCACATCTAAACTGTTTAGCAGTTCGTTGTTTACACTGCATGCCCAATTATTAGGCAAAATGTATTCCTCAGGATTAATTTTATTGTTGAACAAACACAATGCTCTCAATCAATCCAAAATTTTATTGAACCTCAAACCTGAATGTTTAACAAAGAAAAAGTGAGTTTTGTCTTTCTCAGGGGAATATATAAGTGTGTACAATTATTAGGCAACTATTAGTGTGCACAATTATTAGGCAACTAAATTACAAAAATAATTTCTCCCAACTCAATTGTTTATTCTCAATTTTTAGAGTAGGTGCAACAAATAAGTAACACAAAATGACCTTTTTGGCCTTTCAAAAATGTTCAGTGACCAATATAGCCACCCTTCTTTTCAATAACTGCCATGAGCCTTCCATCCATGGAGTCTGTCAGTTTCTTGATCTGTTCACGATCAACTTTCGCTGAAGCAGCAACCACAGCCTCCCAATTCCTGTTCAAAAAGGTGTATTGTCTTCCTCACTGTAAATCTCATGTTTGAGAAGGACCCACAAGTTCTCAGTAGGATTTAAGTCAGGTGAGGAAGGGGGCCAAGTCATTATTTGGGCATCTTTGAGGCCCTTGCTGGCTAGCCAAGCAGTGGAGTACTTGGATGCATGTGATGGAGCATTGTCCTACATAAAGATCATGGCCTTCTTGAATGCTGAGGACTTCTTCCTGTACCACTGCTTGAAGAAAGTACTTTCCAGAAACTGGCAGTAGGTTGAGTTTCAGTCCATCTTCAACTCAAAGGTCCAACTACCTCATCCTTAATGATAGCAGCCCATACCAGTACCCCTCCTCCACCTTGCTGGCACCTGACTCGAAGTGGTGCCCTGTGTCCATTAGTGATCCAGCCACGGGCCCATCCATCTGGTCCATCAAGATTTACACTCATTTTATCTGTCCATAAAACCTTTGAAAAATCTGTCTTCATGTATTTCTTTGCCCAATCTTGACGCTTCAGCTTGTGAATATATTCAGTGGTGGTTGTGTTTCAGCCTTCTTGACCTTGGCCATGTCTCTGAGCACTTGGCACCTTGTACTTCTGGACACTCCGGGTAGGTTGCAGTTCTGGAATATGGTAGCATTGGAGGATAATGGTTTCCTGGTAGCTTCATGTTTAATTCTTCAAGTCTTTTGCAGTTAATTTGCGCCTTTTCTTCTCCATGCGTTTTTTTGCGCCCCAGTTGACTATTCACAACAAAACGTTTGATTGTCCGGTGGTCACGCCTCAATAGTTTAGCTATTTCAAGAGTGTTGCATCCGTCTGAAAGGCATTTTACAATATTTGACTTTTCAGTGTCAGTTAAATCTCTTTTTTTGGCCCATTTTACTTGAGGTAATGAAGCTGCCTAATAATTATGCATACCTTGATATAAGGTGTTAGTCACTTTCGCCACACCCTTCCTCATTACACAAATATATATCACCTGAAATGCTTGAATCCAATAAGCATTCAAGTTTATATGGTTTGGAGTTGGAGAATGTGCATGGAAATAATGATAAGATCAGAATACTCACTTGCCTAATAATTGGGCACGCAGTGTATACATTAGATAGTTGTTATCCCACAATGCAGTATATACTGTGCAACTGTGATACCAAGAAGGTTTTGACAATTTTATTTATTTAACTTTTTCTTGGAGTTTTTAGTCACATTTAAACATTTTTGATCTTCATTCCACTGGAAACAAAATATCAAACCAAAATCAATAAAACATGTCGAGGGCCACGTTTTACCTCCAAATGATTTTCTGAAGGGCTACTGTATTCATGCTGTTGGAACGAGCCTGATTTTTTTTTCTTTTTTTTTTTTTTTTTTTTTTGACGACATTAGTTGCACCCTTGTTTTGACACCATGCCTTTTCTTCCTCCCTTTGAGGCCTGAGTGTTCCTGGCTACATGAGAACAAATTAATTCTGTAATTACTGATCCTGTCATCGGATGTTAATTGCGAGTGACCTCTGGGGCTGTTTATAATTATACAATCTTGCAATAACTACTAATCTCCTAGAAACAGTATATATCAAAAGCCTTGAAAAAATATCTCTGCAATATTCAATAAATGGCAGTCTGATACAAAATGAAGCATCTTTTCTTTCAAATCAAAATAATTCTTGTTGCTCCAAATCAGACATCACATAATGTTTTGTTTAACTTTTTTTCTGTCTAATGTTTTTCATGTTAAATGAGGGTGGTTTGAGGGCAAAGGGAAAATGTGTGAAATATAAAGCCTTTGAAAGATATTAAAAGCTGAAGTGTGTAATTTCTGAACCTCCAACCAGACCCTTTTCATAGACTGT
The DNA here is from genome assembly GCF_019703515.2 of Myxocyprinus asiaticus. Taxonomy (NCBI): domain Eukaryota; kingdom Metazoa; phylum Chordata; class Actinopteri; order Cypriniformes; family Catostomidae; genus Myxocyprinus; species Myxocyprinus asiaticus. The sequence continues at coordinate 30,751,181 of NC_059361.1, read as the reverse complement.
GATAACACGTTTCTGCCTTATTTAGCACAGTAAATCTAGCAAACGTTTGTTATAATTTAAGTTGTTTATGTGTCAATTTACAACAATATTATTTGTGTTATATTACCCTAGCATGAAAGAAAAAAAAAAAATATTCAAGCTGTGATGAGATTTCAAATACAGCTGCTGAGGGAGTAACAATGAATTTGGAAAAAAGTCCTGCCCCAAAGTTGCTATATGTGAGGCTGGTTGGGATACTCAAACAGACAATGTTTTTGAAGCACCATAGAGCCACAGTGCTTATGCTTTTTTTTTTTTTTTTTTGTCTCTGCATATTAAGCTGGGATAGGAGAAACCATTTTAAAATTGAATAAATTACTGATTTCAACTTTAAATATAGTCAAAAAAAGAAAGGCAGAGGCTATTTGCACTAAGTGCAAATATCAATAGATGCTATTTGCACTCTAGTGCAAATAGTGACAGATACTATTTGCACTCTAGTGCAGATAGTGACAGATACTCTTACACCCCTGTTTAAATATTAACATACAGTATATTGGCACCACTGCAGCATTTTTATTGTGTTTATTTGGAGTGCCACAGACACCCTACACCAACCCCTACCCCTAACCCTACCTTACAAAAATTAGCCATGGTTTTACTACAGTAACCATAGTATCACCATGGCATTTTTCTAGTAAAATCATAGTAACCACAAACTTAAACAGTTTCTATTAACTACTATTAACAACATGTTACTGTAGTAACACCATGATTAGTACATAAGAACTATATAGTTTCCACCAAAACACATGGTTACTACAATATTACTACAGTAAAACCATGGTTCATTTTATTTGGATCAAATCCTTCTCTCAACTCCCCGGCCTTCACTGTGACCAAATTACTGCGAGGAATTTCTTTTATTTATTACTATAAGTAGAATTATAGGAAATATTAAGAGCAGAGACATGGGAAAAAGTATGTCAAGGGGTGGGTTTCAAACCCGGATCTCCAGCGTGACAACGCATACACATACTGTTGTTACACCCAGAGCCACTACAGCTGCACATGAGGGCACACTTAGTTATCCAATCTCTTAATCCACTAAATGTCTAACCCGTTAACCAGTTTAATGTCTCTGCCCCATCGTGAAAAATTCAAATATGCCCGCCTTTATTTGATCAGCAGTTGACCCCATATAAATCTGTTGTGGCTGTCTTGAGTTTGGACAGAGCAGTGGTGGGCGGAGTTAGTGTAAATAGCCTCTGCCAACAAGATGGGCAATTTGCACTTATTGTAAATAGACACTCCGAGAAAGGCATCAGATGATCTCCCTTCAACATTTGTGCTTGTTGGTGAATTTACAGATTCACAGATGGCATCCCATTGCTTCAGCACTGTATCTTATATTCTGCTATTTACTGTTACTACTTGTATTATTTACTCTTTTTATATTTTCATTTTTACTATATCTGTAGTGTAGCATTCAGTAGCTACTAACATTGACACCAACATAAATACCAATAAACCCCAGGGAATGCAGTACAATTTTAAAACAATGGATTCAAAAATGTTAATTCTTTAGCTCTGATTACGACCAAAAATAAAAAAATAAATAAAATAAAATAAAAAATTATAATATATATATCTGAAATGACTTTCCTTTTTGCTGATATCACCAAGCTGTCAGTCCTTTCAAGTTTAATGTGCAGAAACAACTGCAAGTTGCCATTCTTAGGTTGATTTCGTGAAGTACAAACACTGAGGCTCTGTGGCGATTTCAAAGCAGTGCTCTGTTTGTTTGAGTGGTCCAACACATCAACCTCTGACTCAACCAGTGCTGTGAGTTTTGGGACTACCTCTTTGACATAAAGCAATTCACTGTTGTCGCTGTTAATTGTTAAATGTCAAATGTACAAGAATAATCATGGAATGTCCCAAGTCTTGTCCTGACAGTAGTTTTAATGTGTATGTAAAGTTTTTCTCAATTGCTATTTCCTGGAGCCTATAACACACTTCTCAAAACTATAACCACAAAATCAAAACTACAAACTAAACTCATACAAACTTGTATTATCTTTAATTAAATCTGTCCCTTCAAATGGCTCACAAAACCATCAAATACACAGATACACTGAACATTCACTACATACTCAAGAGATATTTTAAAAACAATACAATAACATTATTTTCAGTAAATTAAATGATTATTATAATACATTTTGAGCAAAAAATATATGTTGTAAACTTAAATATTCCTGATTACAGAATGTTAAGACAGATTGTACAGTAACAGTACAGTACATTTTCCTTTTTATGATGGAGGATTTGATTGTATTTATTTTTTTATTCTTTTGCTTTTGTACAGAAAAAGAAAGAGAGAATATTCAGTTGATATATTGTAAAAAAAGCAAACTGGGTCAAAACCGCTGGGCTGGGTCAGGCCAAAGACCCTCATCAACATCACATACAATGTTACCCGGGCCGGGCAACAAGGGAATTAACCCCTGGTATGCCTTATCCACCCCTGAAAAGAATCTAAAAGCAATGTCATTAAAAACATGCTCTATTGCTTGTACAGTAATAGGTGTTCTCGCTGGTAAGGATTTCTAGAATATACTTTCCACCGCCATGCAAAGAAGAACTCCTCTATGGGGTTGAGGAACAGGAAATAGATTTGAAAATCTGGGTTTGGCAGTGAACCACTGACACACTACAGCAGTGCGATGGAAACTGACATTGTCCCAGATTGCAATGTAGCTTGACTGTTGTGATGACATTGTCAGGGTTTTTGAATGCTATTGCTTTCTACATGCTCACATGGTGTAAAATGCTGAATTTGTGTAAGAGTTTTGAAAAATAAAAGTTTAACAGATTTGCAACTTGTGTGAAACATAGGAATAGTCTTTCTTTTGGAAAATGACAATGGTTTAGGGTATTTGGCTCATGGAATTGATTATAGTGTCTTATCAATTGAGAAAAACTGTAATAGAGTCTATTTGCACAAAGTCTAAATAGCAACAAAAAGCATATTTTTAGTTAAAATAGTGTTAGATACTATTTGCACTCCTAATTAAATACTAAGTTATGGTATTGGAGCATCACTGCAGTTTGTTTATAATGTTTATTTAGAGTCCCATGGACACCCTACTCCAACCCTACCCCTAAACCTAACCTTAACCATACCTTACAAAAATTGTACATGGTTTTACTACAGTAAACATACACTGCCTGGCCAAAAATATAGTCGCATACTCTAATATTTCGTTGGACCGCCTTTAGCTTTGATTATGGCACACATTCGTCATGCATTGTTTCGACAACCTTATGCAACGTCACAACATTTATTTTCTTCTAGAGTTGCATTAATTTTTGGCTGAGATTTTGTATTGATGTTGAACCACTCCATAAAGTCTTCTCCAGCATACCCCAAAGACTTTCAGTGGGGTTAAGGTCAGGAATCTGTGATGGCCAATTCATGTGTGAAAATGATTCCTCATGCTCCCTGAACCACTCTTTCACAATTTGAGCCTAATGAATCTTGGCATTGTTGTCCTGGAATATGCCCATGCCGTCAGGGAAGAAAAAATGTATTGATGGGATAACCTGGTCATTCAGTACATTCAGGTTGTCAGCTGACTTCATTTGTATTGCCGCATAACGTTACTGAGCCTAGACCTGACCAACTGAAGCAAACCCAGATCATAACACTGCCTCCAGAGGCTTGTACAATACATGACAGGTGTATCGCTTCATGTGCTTCCCTTCTTACCCTGACGCACCCATCATTTTGGTATAGAGTAAATCTGGACTCATCAGACCACATGACATTTTCCATTGCTTCACAGTCCAATTTTTATACTCCCTATCAAATTGTATTTTTTTTCCATTTAGCCTCACTAACAAGTGGCTTTCTTGTGGCCACACAGCTGTTAAGTTCCAATCTTGTAAGTTCTCGTCGCATGTGCATGTAAAAATGCTCTTACTTTCACTATTAAACATAGCCGTGAGTTCTACTGTCACTTTTTTTACGATGTGAGCGTTTTAGTGATCTCTGATCACGATCATTCAAGATTTTTTTCCAACCACATTTCTTCTTTGAAGCTGATGGTTCACCACTATCCTTCCAGGTTTTAACAATGCATTGGACAGTTCTTAACACAATTCCAATGATTTTAGAAATCTCCTTAGTTGTTTGCTCAATGCAGGCCAATAATCCCCTTATGTCCCCTTCTGAAACACAGTAACATCTTTTCCATGATGGGATACGTCTGCTGACATGGTTGTTTAAGAAATGAGAAGCTACACACTGCATCAGTTAGGGTTAAAAGAATTGTTGCCAGCTGAAACATATTAATCAATTCAATAATGATCCAATCATAGGCTCTTAAGTATCTGCTTATTTAAATCCAAGCGGCAACTTTTTTTTTGGCCAGGCAGTGTAGTATCACCATGCTATTTTGTAGTAAAATCATAGTAACCACAAAATTAAACATGGCTACTATATTAACACCATATTACTGTAGTAACACCATGGTTAATTGCATTAAAACTATGGCAAAATTACTATAGTAAAACCATGGTTAATTTTACCAAGATCTAACCTTTCTCTCAATTCCCTGAATGTAAAGTGGCCAATTCACTGCGAGGCAATCAACCTTTATATAAATGTTTATTTATTATTAAAAGTAGTACTAAAATAAATATTAAGAGTGGAAACAGGATGGAAAAAGTGGGACAAAAGGGGGAACTGAACCTGGGTCGTCCATGCGTCTTTACATACTATGCCAGTGCAGCGACACTGGAGGGTGCAGTTTGTCTTCAGTTTCTGTGTTTCCACCAGACTATTTGAGTGCAAATAGCCGTGTTGTGTGGTAGGTGCAAATAGTCACTCCGGTATTAATAATCATCTTGTCATCTTTCCTCTCATTTTCCTTGATATTACCAATGTGAAATACTTTACAAACTGCAATATCTTTTGTCCCACCAGGCAGTCCACCCGCCACGGGTACAGGTACACTGGTAATCACTTTGGAGGACGAGAACGACAACGCCCCCTTCATCTTCCCCTCAGTGGTGCGCGTATGTGAGGACGCTAAAGACATGAACGTAGTAGTGATCGGTGGACGAGACAAGGACATTCCTCCTAATACAGATCCTTTCAAGTTCGAGCTTGGCAAACAACCAGGGCTGGAGAAGACATGGAAGATCTCCAGGATCAATGGTAAATCAATTCTCTGATGGGACAGAAACATGCACCCCGCCATGTTAAACACGTGGCCACTTTGGCCACTATTTTTATTTTTAAGGCCTGTATAGCAAAGTAAGCAATTGGTTTATACTTAGGATAAAAATGTCTAGAGTTAGCTGTCATCTGTCTGAGGAAATGTACAGCCCAAAAAGTTTAATTCTGTGATCAGACATTTTTCTTCAATGGAACACAAAAAGAGAAGTTTAGCAGAATGTCCAGGCTTTTCCACGCAACTAAAGTAGACAGTGACCACTGGTTGTCAGGCTCTAAAAAGAACAAAAGTGCATAGTACCATAAAAATACTCTATATGACTCGTGCTATATTACAACTCTTCTGAAGCTGTATGATACCATTGTGCGAGGAAAAAGTTTTTCACTGAAAATGTTCTCTCCACTGTTGTTCTTAAATCTCACTTACGCTTCCAAACCATACCAGGTTTGCTGTCAATGACATCAGAAAATAATAATAATACGTTTTATTTATATAGTGCCTTTCCAAAAGCTCAAGGTCACTGTACAATCAAGATACATTTTATCAGAAGTTACAATCACAGTAAGTAAAAAAAAAAAAAAAAAAAATCAGCAATCAGCAATGGATACTCTGAGAAAAGATGAGTTTTAAGCTGAGACATGAAGATGGAAATGGAGGAGATGTTGCGGAGTCTCTGAGGCAGTGAGTTCCATAGTTTAGGTGCAATTACACTGATGGATCTCCCATCAAAAGTGAATGGAAGAAATCTGGGGATAGACAGCAGTTTGGAATCGGAAGAACAAAGACAACATGCAGGTGTGTATGGATGCAGCAGATCACATAAATAATGAGGTGTCAGGTCATGGAGAGCTTTGTAGGTTAAGAGAAGAATTTTGAACTTAATATGGCAAGAGACGGGCAACCAGTGAAGACTAAACAAGATTGGAGTAATGTGTTTGTGAGAACTTTAGCTTCAGAGTTTTGGATATATTGTAATCTGGCAATGGTTTTAGCGGGTAGGCCAGTGAAGAGGCAGCTACAGTAATCAAGATGTGATGTTATGAAAGCAAGAACTAGTGATTCGGCATCCTTCAAACTAAGAATGGGTCGAAGTCATGTAATGTGACGTAGATGGAAGAATGCCGTTTTAGTGATCGTTCTGATCTGGGCTTCAAAAGTGAGAGATGGATCAAAAGTGATGCCCGGATTCTTAATGGTTTTGGAGGGTTTGGTCAGATTTCCATCAATATTGATACAAATATCAATATTTCTTGTAAGCATTTGTGGTCCAAAAATCATGATCTCTTTTTTGTCTGCATTGAATTTGAGGAAATTGCTGTTTAACCAAATTTTTACATCATTTATACAGGCTGTTAATGAACTGATTGCATGCATTTCATCAAAACGGGCAGATGTATAAATTTGTGTGTCGTCAGCATAGCAGTGATAACTGAGACCATGACGACGGATGATTTGACTAAGTGGGAGAATATAAATTATGAACAATATAGGACCCAGAACGGAACCCTGGGGGATACCCTGAGTGATAGGGGCAATAGGGGAGTTGTGTTTATTAACTGAGATCAAATATTGTCTGTTAGTAAGGTAGGAAGAAAACCAGGATAGAGCAGTGCCAGTAATACCAGAATCTGAGAGTCGGGAAAGGAGTGTGTTGTAGCATATAGTGTCAAAAGCAGAGCTCAAATCAAGCAGGATCAGAATACTGATGTACCCAGAGTCAGCAGAGAGGAGAAGATCATTAACAACCCTCAAGTGAGCAGTTTCAGCACTGTGGAATAGACGAAAACCAGATTGAAAAGGGTCATAGAGATTATTGGCTGCTAAATGTGATTGTAACTGGAAGCTACAACTTTTTTCCAGGAGTTTAGATATAAAAAGCAGGTTGGAAATAGTATGGTATTTGAGGAGAGTAGATTATTCTATTTTGGGATTTTTAAGGACTGGTGTAATGGCAGCAGTCTTAAAATCAATAGGAACAATGGCAGACACAAGTGATTGTGTTTATCAGATGTGAAATAGGTGCAGAAATGACCTATTTCTGAAATCCTTTCACCTTCAAGACGTCATTGATTCTCACATGTCTACTAACCAATCTTGACACTGCAGGTTTAAATGACATTTTTAGGTAAACTATTACTTTAATCTGATTTGAACTAGTTTTGCTGGTATATAACATTGGCAATCCACCAGCTAGACTAGCACCAAACCAGCTGTAAGAATTTTGAATAATAGAATGCTAAATGTAATTGGCAGATTTAAACATGCCTATATTTATCCACCATTAATATGTAAGGAAATTCGGTAGTATAAATGTACACGGCATGGATTAAATTGCACATGTACCTTCACCAATAATATACAGGAAATTGTATAATGGAATTTTTTTAGGAATCTTGGTCGCATTCGACCACCTGTCATTTGTATTTAGTTGATCCATGTTTTTCATGTCTTTTATTTTGAAATTCTAGTTCCTGTAGTCATGTGATGTCCTGTTTTCCCTCTATGTTTATGTGTCTTGTTTTCATTGGTTTATTGTTTAATTATCTTGTTTAGAGCTCTGTTTGTTCATTGGTTTATGTTCTCCCATGTCATGTATTTAACCCTCATGTTTTCCATAGTCCATTGTCAAGTATCGATGAATGTGGATGTGTTTTGTGCTTCATAGTCAAGTCGTTTATGTTTTGTTTTATACTCACGTTTGGATACTGCACCTTGTAAATAAACTGCACTTGGGTTCTCTTTACGTCATTGTCTTCGTCATTGTCAGTGCACATCGTTACAGAATACTTGACTAAATATGAACCCAGCAGTTAAGCTCATACGGCTACGTCAGGGGAATTGTCCCCTGGAGGATTACGTAGAGGACTTTTGCACTCTGGCCAGCCAGGTGGATTTTAATGTGGTCGCCCTCAAGGACGTTTTTAGGGTGGGATTAAGTGAGCTGATCTCCTCCTTGATGCCTGATGGTCGCAGTTCCCTCAGCCTGGCTCAATATATCGACCTCGCCCTGCAGATCATTGGTTCCACGTTCACTGTGGGGGAGGCAGATGCCGAGCCAGAGTTCCACGACATGGCCGCCGCCGAGCCAGAGTTCCACGACATGGCCGCCGCCGAGCCAGAGTTCCACGTCATGGCCGCCGCCGAGCTAGCGCCATCTTTTGCTCCATGCCATGTCACAGCCACGCCTCAGCCTGCTCCATGCCATGTCACAGCCACGCCTCAACCTGCTCCATGCCATGTCACAGCCACGCCTCAGCCTGCTCCATGCCATGTCACAGCCACGCCTGAGTCTGCTCCATGCCATGTCATGGCCACATCTGAGCAGTTGGACCTGGAGATGGTTCCCGCCCTTGTACCCACTCTTAGGTCTCCTGAGCAGGCAAGGGGAACTTTCAACCCTCTGACCCTGCCTGGACCCTCCAAGCCCTGGCCTCCGCCTTGGCCTATCGGTCCCTCGACATCGCCTTAGCTCTGCGTTACCTCGGCTCCACTGTGGTCCTTCAGCCTGTCGGCTTTGCCGGGGTCCCTCGTCCCTCCGGCTCCTCCTTGGTCTTTCGGTCACCTGGCTCCGCCTTGGCTCTCCAATCATCTGGCTGCGCCTCGTCCCTCCGATCTGTTAGCTATACCGGGGACCTCCTTCCCTACAGCTCCACCTTGGTCCTCAGTCCCACCGGCTCCACCTCAGTCTTCCGATCCCCCGGCTTCGCCTTGCTCTTCTAAGCCTCCAGCGCCGCCTTGGTCTTCCCTGCCATCAGCTCCACCCTGACCCTTCGAGTCTTCGGCTACTCTTCGGGTATCCAGTTCTCCATGGCTCCGCCCCTCAAGTCTCTCATTGCTCCTCCTTCCATGGCTCCACCCCTCGAGACTCTCATGGTTCCACCCCCCACGGGCTCCGCCCTGATCCCATGCTCCACGCCCTGATCCCATGCTTCAATACCCCCCCCCCCCCACCCAGCTCCCTACAGAACTTTGGGTTGATCCATGTTTTTTGTGTTTGTTCATGTGTTGGGGCGTTGGGAGCCGCCCCTTAGTGGGGGGGATATGTCGTGTATTTTGTCGATCCATGTTTTTCTTGTCTTTTATTTTGAAATTCTAGTTCCTGTTCCCTAGTTATGTAATGTCCTGTTTTCCCTCTATGTTCATGTGTCTTGTTTTCATTGGTTTATTGTTTAATTATCTTGTTTAGATCTCTGTTTGTTCATTTGGTTTATGTTGTCCCATGTCATGTATTTAACCCTCATGTTTTCCATAGTCCATTGTCAAGTATTGTTGAATATGGATGTGTTTTGTGCTTCATAGTCAAGTCGTTTATGTTTATGTTTTGTTTTATACTCACGTTTGGATACTGCACCTTGTAAATAAACTGCACTTGGGTTCTCTTTATGTCATCGTCTTCGTCATTGCCAACACACATTGTTACACCACCATTATAAAAAGGATAAATGAAAATTGATCAGATTAGAAATCTGAATAAAATTCTCCACCATTAAAAATTTAATACAACAGGCTCATTGTATCCGCTCACAATTTATATATAAGGAATTAGCTTAAAAAGGGAATTATGATTAATTCATTATTGAAAGAATTAAGGTGTACGTCTGATCACTCGGCCATGCTGAGTTGATATGACACATCTGTTAACTCTTTAAAGTAATACTAATCTCATGGCTTATTGAAAATATCACAGATATGTTTAGAGATGGTTCACTCTTCGGAGCGTAGATCTTTTAAAAATCAAGTGACAAGATTATTTATCAAAATATACCACAGTCAAGTCATTATTTCTAATCTACAACATAAAACTAACACATAGACAAACATAAACAGGGTTGTGAGTGAGCTGTTTCACGGAAAGTAAATGGAAATGATCTGAACAGAGAAAATTTAACTTTATGGAGTCTATAGACCATGTCCTGGACCATTGATACTTCATTTAGTATACCTTGATTTGCAGTTGGGTTACCCAAAGTATTTAAATAAAACACCAGCACTTTCTAGCAAAAGTCTGATGATCACTTGCATTTAGTTGTATTTCCTTGCATTGTTTTGGCTCTTTGGCTGGGTCCACACCATGTGATCATCTATATGTCCCTCCTTCTGAAGGTGATTAATGATCCTTTGTGTAAAGGCCTCTTAAAATTCCCGCTCGTTTTAATCATGCATTTTATATAATGAAATCGGTGTAAGAGACATGACATCTCTTAACATCAACATTCTTTACATAAATGGGCAAACATTTACATATGAAACATGAAATTGTTTCTCTTTATGGTTACTTCACTACACATTAAAATTTGAATATACATTATTATACACTGTATAATTGAGCATCATGTACGCACAAGATCAGAATAATGCATTCTATGATTCTAACCACAGTCAGGCATCATGTGATGCATCTTAGCATATTAAAATTAGGTTATGTGCGTTCAGAAGTGTAGAATGATGAGACAATGGAGTCTTTTTATAGTGTTATAGTTCATAATATATGTATATGCAGTGTAAAAACCCAAGAAAAGTTTGTTTGTACATTTGAAGTTATGAGCAGAGCATTAGTTTTGGTAAAAAGAGTTAAGCAGTTCAGATCCAGTGAGTGTCTGTTCAGTCTCTCTGTCTTGAACAATGAGGATAGTCATGTGAGGATTATACTGACCATCACCTCTGCCCTTTTGGGGTGAGGGTCTCCTTACTGAGATGGCCGTATCAGTCATGTGACGACCATTAACATGAGGTTTTTCTGGTTTACAACATGGACGAGGAGGGGTTTTGGTGCGTCCACAGAACTCTCTTTGTTCTCAAGATGCTTAAGGTTATTTAGCTGTGCATTTCATCCAATTTACACAAGGTTGCTTCAGACTTCAAGGCACCGTCTTTGGCAGAGTCTTTAAATGTATTGCCCTGAGGAATTTCAGTGTGACTTCTGGCCTCTGTGTCTTAGTTTTAATAACTTGGAAAGTAAGTATCAGCATAGCTCCTGGATTCAAGTCATTTTGCGTAGAAATTGAATTGCTTATTTTTCTTAATTTCCTTATGCCTGGTTAGTCAGATCCTACACAGCACTAAACTGCATAAACCAACCTGAACCAGCTTTGAAATTCTGGCCTAAGCTGGTCTTTTCAGCATGGTCAGGTGGGCCATATAAGTTGGAATGATGCTGAGAGCAAGTGAATTGCTTTAATGTCACAGACAGTGGGTGTATGTCATTAAGAAACAGCTTTGTGCATTTTGGGGTTATCTTGACAGGCTCTCAATTACCCATCCCTCCTGAGAACAGGCACACATATGTAGAACCCATGTGAATTTCCAGACTTCTGTCAGCTTTTTGAGAAGAGAATCAGCAGCCGATGCTCTGATACAGAGAGCACAGAAAGAGACAGACAGAGAGAGAGAGACAAAACAAGAGAGCGGACTGGTGAGGTGATTCAAGGTTGGGTGGCTGCTGTTTACATGAGTGATAGAGAGAAAACCTGAGCACAGATGTTAGCTTTGAGCAGCGGGAAGTAATGTGGGATAATACTGTTCTAAATTCAGTGATGTGAGTAGTTGTGAGAGAGATAGACTGAAGTGTTCTCCAAAAAGTAGAAATGAATACAATGCACAAAGCGAAATAGACAGCACTGCCGTCTCTATTATGCTTGGGGTGGGAATCTTAAGGAAGTTAACGATTTTGGTTCTGGTTCTGATTCTGCTTCACAGTTCTTGTTCCATAACGATTCCATTAATGTTAGTACTTGCAGAATAAATTGGTCCTTACCATCCTGCTATTTTTGGTAACAAATTAAATTGTTCTGTATGTATCTTTAAATGTTGTCACATGAACAGTTACACTGATTTAAGTCTAACAAGCCTTAAGATGAGCCAAAAAATAATGACCACTCACAGGTGAAGCGAATTACGTTGATCATCTCCTAACATGGCCACATGTCAAGGTCTGGGTAGATTAGATGGTAAGCGAACAATCAAATCTCGTAGTCAGTGTGTTGAATGCAGGAGAAATGGGTGGGAGTAAAGACCTGAGTGACTTTGACAAGGGCCAAATTGTTATGGCCAGATGACTGGGTCAGAGCATCTCTGAAATGGCAAGGCTTGTGGGGTGCTCCTGGTCAGCAGTGGTGAGTACCTACTGATAGTGGTCCGAGGAGGGACGCCCAAGGCTTATCGATACGTGAGGGCAACGAAGGCTATCCCATCTGGTCCGAACCGAAAGAAGGTCTACTGTGGTACAAGTCACAGAAAATTGTAATGATGGTTACGGGAGGAATGTGTCACAACACACAGTGCATCGCACCCTGCTGCGTATGGGGCTGAGTAACCGCAGACTGGTCAGAGAGCCCATGATGACCCCTGTCCACTGTCGAAAGTGCCTAAAATGGGCACACGAGTGTCGGAACTGGACCTTGGAGCTGTGGAAGAAGGTTGCCTGGTCTGATGCGTCACGTTTTCTTTTACATCACGTGGACGGCCGTGTACATGTGCACCGTTTACCTGGGAACATGATTGCACCAGGATGCACTGTGGGAAGACAACAAGCCGGTTCAGGTAGTGCGATGCTCTGCGCAATGTTCTGCCGGCCCATTCATTTGACGTCAGTTTGACACATGCCACCTATCTAAACATTGTTGCAGACTAGTTACACCCCTTCATGGCAATGGTATTCCCTGATGGCAGTGGCCTCTTCAGCAGGATAATGCGCCTTGCCACACTGCACACATTGTTCGGGAATAGTTTGAGGAATGTGGTGAAGAGTTCATGGTGTTGCCCTGGCCTCCACATTCACCAGATCTCAATCCGATTGAGCAGCTGTGGGATCTGCTGGACCAATTACTCTGATCCACTGCGGCTCCACCTCGCAACTTACAACACTTGAAGGATCTGCTGCTAATGTTTTGGTGCCAGATACCACAGGACACCTTCAGGGGTCTTGTAGAGTCCATGCCTCAGTGGGTCAGCGCTGTTTTTGTGGCACGTGGAGGACCAAAAAGCATATTAGGCAGGTGGTCATAATGTTTTGGCTCATTGGTGTATAATACAGTAACAGTTCTCGGATAATTTAGAGCACCATAACTTGTGGATCCGTGAATAAGTCAAAAACCAATGTGATAGATTTATTCATACGACTGATTCAAACCAATAATCTGTGAGTTTGAAACTGATTTTTGAATCTTTTTACTGAATTATAAGATAATAACATTGCAATAGTTAGCTAGATGTGTTGTCTTTTTACAGTATGTTCTTTTTTGTTGTTTTGCAGTGCCCAGTCTTTCTATCCCATCACATTCAGTTCAGACTGCAAGCCCACAACTAAAGCTAAAATATAATTGGTTTTGCCATAATTGGTGCTGTAGATTCCAAGTCACAGCACACAGTATTGTGTATACACATTTGTACCTATACTTTCTGTATTGACTTGACTATAGTGTTTACACATTTTCTTTTGTCAGATTTATATTAACCTTCTCTGGTGTCCTCCACAGACACTCACTCCCAGATCATGTTGCTGCACAGTCTTAAAAGGGCCAACTACAACCTGCCTCTGGTTCTGACCGACTCCGGCATCCCTCCCATTTCCAACAACACAGAGCTGAAAGTTCAGGTGTGCACCTGTAAGAAGAACAGAATGGACTGCAGCAGTGCTGGCTCGGTCCAAACAAACCTCTTGCTGCTGCTCGGCCTGGTTCTGCTCTCCGTCCTCTGTAAGTATCTCCGTAGCATAGAAAAATCACAATTATTAATGCAGCGTCTCCTTAATATCACAATTGGTTCTCCTAGACTTTAAATAGATGCCAAATAGAAAGTTTGAATCTCCTGCTTCTAAGATTTGTCTTTTAAGAAAAAGACCCTAGTACACTCGCATGCATCTCCTCTAGGAGTTTCTTAAGAGATCAACAGTATGCCAATGTCTGTAATCAAAAGTCAGAGATTTCAAAATAAACTTGAACATTTCTCATCAAAATGTTCTAGGCTAAATTATCTGAGCTATGCTATGCACATTAAAGTTGTGGCTCTAGATTCTTACTGTATTTCAAAAATGTTATCATTTGTTTCCATTTTTATTTTATTTAAAAAGAAACATCTGAGACAAATTCATTGAAACATACTTCAATTAGACATAATTTAGATCTCTATGAAGCCTCCTGAGCTATAAAAGAGAGACTGAGCTATAAACTTTTCTCGGGTTCACATCCCTAAGCATAATAATTTTCTTATCAGAATGGAAGGAAAGTTCCATGTCATTTGCCTTAATGCAGAGTTTTAAAATTTGATAGATGCTGCATATTTCATGGCTTCTAATAAAGTAAAAATAAATATTGCAAGTGTTCCAGTGCCACGATTCTGCTTGACAGCAAAAATATATGGAAAGCCAAAACTCTGCAGGGTTTTCAACAAAAGCCATTAACTCTCTTAATCCTTGAACTTGGAACCTCGTCCTTTCTGTGCAGCACTGGCACATCTGAATGGACTTTATTTTGCAGGGCTTCTCTGGACGTTTTAAGTACTTTAAACCTATTTAGATTTATGTAGTTGTAGAGTCCAGTTTAAAAGCTGCTTGCAGAGTCATTCTTATTCAGTTTATGTGCACCATTTTCAAGGCTCAAAGGCCAAACAAGATGCTGTGTGGTTTGGGACCTTCTTAAAAATCTAAATACATTTCCATTATGTTATTAAAACTCAGAATTAGGCTTCTAATGGTTATTGCCAAAGGTAAATATTGTGGCATTTTCTGTTAACTTAAATAGTACTTCACTCATTTTCAACTGCATGGTAGTTTTGGTGTGTTTTTACAGTCTTTAAATATTGAGGGAAAATGTGGTTTCATTGTATGTCCCATTCTGAGTTTTAAGTGTAAGACCTGGGTCAATTTGTCCATTAACTCTGGTTGAGTATTCTCTTGACTAATTAATTAATTAGTCATAAAGCATATGCTTTTATACAAATTGACTTCAGCTGCATTCCAGTCAGTTCGGCTAGTCAGAATTCCCAACTTCCTACTTGGAAAAGTGCAATAGATTGCAACTTGAAGTCGGATTTCCACCTTAAACTCAAACTACATATAGTGCCTTTTATAAGTATTTGAACTTTTCATAATTTTAGCTCTGTACGCCACCACAATGGATTTGAAATTAATATGTGAATCAATATGTGACACAATCAATATGTAAGTGCAGACTGTCAGCTTTAATTTGAAGGGATACATCCAAATTGGGTGAACAGTTTAGGAATTACAGCATTTTTTAAACAGACCACCATTTTCAAGGGCTCTAAAGTCATTGGACAATCGACTAAAAAGCAGTTTTATGGCCAGGTGTGGGCTGTTCCCAGGTTATTTGATTAAAAATGAAGCAGTCAAAAGGTCTGAAGCTGATTCCAAATGTGGAATTGGCATTTGGAAGCTGTTGCTGTAAACTCTCAATATGAGGTCAAAAGAGCTGTCAATGCAAGTAAATCTGGCCATCATTAGGCTAAAAACCCCCAAGATATATCTATCAGAGAGATAGAAGAAACCTTAGTAGTGGCCAAATCTACAATTTGGTACATTTATTTATTTATTTTATTTTACACCAAATTTGGAATGCCCAATTCCCAGTGCGCTCAAGTCCTCGTGGTCGCGTAGTGATTCGCCTCAATCCGGGTGGCAGAGGATGAATCCCAGTTGCCTCCGAGTCTGAGACCATCAACCCGCACATCTTATCACGTGGCTTGTTGAGCGCGTTGCCACGGAGACATAGTGCGTGTGGAGGCTTCACACCATCCATCACGACATCCGCGCTCAACTAACCACGTGCCCCACTGAGAATGAACCACATTATAGCGACCACGAAGAGGTTACCCCATGTGACTCTACCCTCCCTAGCATACCGGCCAATTTGGTTGCTTAGGAGACCTGGCTGGAGTCACTCAGCACGCCCTGGGATTCGAACTACCGAACTCCAGGGGTGTTAGCCAGCGTCTTTTACCACTGAGCTACCCAGGCCCAATTTGGTACATTCTTAAGAAGGAACACACTGGTGAGCTCAGCAACAACTAAAGGCCTGGACGACCATGGAAGACAACTGTGGTGGAGGATCACAAAATTCTCTCCTTGGAGGGGGCCTGGGTAACTCAGCGAGTATTGATGCTGACTACTACCCCTGGAGTCGCGAGTTCTAATCCAGGGCATGCTGAGTGACTCCAGCCAGGTCTCCTAAGCAACCAAATTGGCCCGGTTATTAGGGAGGGTAGAGTCACATGGGGTAACCTCCTTGTGGTCATGATTAGGGGTTCTTGCTCTCAATGGGGCATGTGGTAAGTTGTGCATGGATCGCGGAGGGTAGCATGAGCCTCCACATGCTGGGAGTCTCCGTGGTGTCATGCACAACGAGCCACGTGATAAGATGTGTGGATTGATTAAGAAGCGGAGGCAACTGAGACTTGTCCTCTGCCACCCGGATTGAGGTGAGTAACCACGCCACCACGAGGACCTACTAAGTAGTGGGAATTGGGCATTCCAAATTGGGAGAAAAAGGGGATACAAATAAATAAATAAAATATAATTTCTCTTCTTGATGAAGAAATACCACTTTACAAACATCAAGCCAAGTCAAGAACACTCTCCAGACAATCAAGAGAACACTTCATGAAAGTTAATACAGAGGGTTTACCACAAGGTGCAAACCACTGGTAAGCCTCAAGAATAGGAAGGCCATATTAGACTGCCAGAAAGCAAATAAAAAAGCCTGCCAAGTTCTGGAACACTTTTCTTTGGATAGATGAACCTGTACTAGAATCATGGGAAGAGAAGAGAATGGAGAAGGGAAGGAATGGCTCATGATCAAAGCATATCACTTCACTTGTGAAACATGGTGGAGGAAGTGTTATGCATGGGCATGTATGGCTGCCAATGGAACTGGGTCACTAGTGTTTGTTGATGATATGACTGCTGAAAGAAGCAGCAAGATGAATTCTGAAGTGTTTAGAGCTATAATATCTGCTCAGATTCAACCAAGTGCTGCAAAACTGAGAGGATGGCGCTTCACAGTAGTGATGGACAGTGACCCAAAACATACTGTGAAAGCAATCAAAGAGCTTTTCAATGCAAAGAGGTTAAATATTCTTAAATTGCAGAGTCAGTCACCTGACCTCAACCTAATTGTACATGCATTTTCACCTGCTGAAGTCCCACAAACAAGCTGCAACTTAAGACAGCTGCAATGAAGGACTGGCAAAGCATCACTAGGGAGGAAACCGACTTCGGTGATGTCAATGGGTTTCTGACTTCAGACAGTCAGTGCATAGGAGTCTCAACAAAGTATAAAGAATTAAAATTTATGATTATTTTAGTTTGTCCAATTACTTTTGGGCACTTGAAAATGGGGGGTCTGTGTATGAAATGTGCTGTAATTCCTAAACTGTTCATCCAGTTTGGATGTAAATACATCAAATGAAAGCACCTTCATTTCAAATCTATTGTGGTGGCATACAGAGCCAAAATTATGAAAAGTGTCTCACTATCCAAATACATATGAAAGGCACTGTATATTAAATATATGTACTGTATATTATATTATCTTTAAATGTAGTCTTAATACATTGAAAGTGTTGCTTTTCAGGTAAATGTATCTTGATGTTAGGATGTTTAGATGTTTTTACTGGAAAACAAGAGAAAGATACTGCTCAAGATTAGGATATTTGCTGTGTACTCTTAAAGAATTGTCTGTGAAAACAGTTCATTTGAGTGTGTCTGTGTTGCTCCTGTAGCTCAATGTTAATGCCGATTAGTAACACCTGATACACCTTGCTGTAGAGTTTGGCAGGGAACTGGCCTCTCTTTCGGAATGTCTTCAATGACCCTGTATCTGTTTGCAATTTTATAGCCCCAAACTGCATTAAGGGTTGATCCATATCTAGATTTACAGAGCACGAGGCCACTATTATAGCCGCTAGAGAGACATAGAAGCATTTAAATTAATATGCAAAGATTAAAGGTCACTTTATGGCAGGTTTTTAGCTCAGTGTGTGTGTGTGTGTGTGTGTGTATCGGTGTGTGTTATGTGTTTGTCCCACAGTTAATCTCCCGTCCAACTCTGCACACGGTCCCTTTGCAACTCTTTCTCCCAGCAATAACATTAATAATTCACTCCTTTAGTGAGGGTGGAACATAATGGAGCTCTTTTACAGCCATTCTAAAATGGAAAAAATAGGGAAAATAAAATATGAGATTTTCAGTTCCCTCTCTATGTTAAGAAAGGGATGTACTGCTTGGTTGTGTGTGGATGTGGATGCTTTCTATTGCTGGTTTTCATGCCCAAGTTTGGATAGACATGGGTCCATCTGTATTTCATGGCACAGTGGAGCCAATGAGAGGCGTGCGTTAAACACGCTGGCAGATCTTCTCTACTCTCTCTCTCTCTCCCCCTTTCTTGTTTGTTATCTCTCGGTATATATTATCATTCATCTACCCATCAAGGCGCGGTCTGGGAAGCTTAAGCTTCATCTTCAATGGGTTACTTTTAACTTTTTTTCCCCCTTTAAATCTTTGTATATTAGCTATGCATTTTTGGTGGTACATCCCAGTACCCATAATTTTGACTTAAAATCCCACATATTAAAAGAATGTTCTGGAATCAAAACAAATTAAGCTCTATCGAAAGTATCTGTGACATTCTCTCGATTACTACATAAAATAATCTCCACTCGTCTCTCAGTTTGTCCTTTAAAAAAATGTGAATCGATTACACATTTTGAACTAATTAATCACAGTTTTCTGTGATTAATCACAATTAATCATGGTAAATTAACATTTATATTTATGCATTTGGCAGACGCTATCCAAAGTGACTTGTGCATTCAAGGTATACATTTGATCAGTTTTTGTGTTCCCTGAGAATCGAACCCATGATCTTGGTGTTGCTAGTGCCAAGCTCTACCAGTTAAGCTACAATACAATATCATAGTAAATATATTTGCTTTATATTTGATACTTTGTCTCAAAGAATCATTTATTTTATTTATTTAAATATGTACATGTTTAAATGTTCCAGTTTTTGCAGTCTCATTTTTGCAGGTATAAATCTTTGATACAAGTACAGTATATTTTTACATGCCAAAAAAAATAAGTGAGCATGCTGTAATAAAAATTTGGGCAAAATCTTCTGCCGTTTTCCAGCTGACTTTTTTAATTACAGGAAATGGGCAGATTCAATTATTGTAAAGCTAAACTGCGTGGTTTCGCTTTTGACATTGGTTCAGATGACGTTTCGGGCGATGAAAAGAGATATGGCAGCTTGCCTGTATCTTTTCCACACCTGGCTCACCACTTGCGGGTGAAGTCTCCAATCTCGGTACAGCAAATCCGCTCCCATGTTTATTATGTCTGGGACATGCATCGTGCATAATGAATAAGTGCGCACTGCTCCACACAATAAGTTTCTGTGCTAGGATGTGCATTTGATTCGAGCGTGTACCTCTTGGAAATTTATATGGCAATTTTAGCCACAGGGAGTTTTTAGGAAGTAAAAAAAAAAAACAAACGGATACTGCAATAATTGTGTTAAAAAAAATCAACTATTAATCATAAAAATTAATGTGTTAAATTTCCTAGCCCTAGTTTACAGAAATCCACAATGGAAGTCTTTGGGGCAGTGAATTGCACTGGAAATGCATTGTACTATTAAGTATCAACCAACAAGAGTTAACCATTATACAGTATGTGTTAACCCAAGATGAGTGTGATAAAAAATCGATTTAGCTAAAATTTTGTAGGGAAGAATTAGTATGTGATTTAACAAAAATATAAGCTTTATATTTCTGCATTTTTTTAATCCCTCCAGAATGCTTTATATGTTGTCGATAGAGCTTAATGTGTAGTAAAGCGAACCCACAATATTTCTTTAACAACTTAATTTTGACATGCATTTCTTTCTTCCGATCTTTCTCTTTGTCTTGTTTTTTTTTAGCATCAGCTCTGCTAGCAGTTATTGTGTTGTCTGTGAATGTTGATCTGAGAATGCTAATAGGCTGGAATGATGGGATTATTTTCCATTGCCCTGGCAGACATCGGCATATATTATGCAATACTGGTTTACCCAGGGTGTTTCTGAAAAACCTGCTTCTCTGAGGCAGCTCTTACACATGATTGTGTCATCAGCCTCCATGGTTGAGAAATTATCTCAGGGCTATTACTTTAATTTCTCAGTGATGTTTTTTTTTCTTCTTTTTTTCATGTGTGTATGTCTGTTTGTATGCCCCTTGATGCCTTTGCATGTTTGAAAGTTTGTACAACTGTCTTGGTTTTAACACATACTGTGGGGTCCAAAAGTTTGATGCATTGAAATTCTTGAATTGTTTTCATTTAATCCTCAAAATAAGCATAATGTTTAAACACAACAGTAATATTTCTCAATCGTGCACCTTTAACTTTAAAACCCTCTGACTTTTATTTTGACATTCTGAACTCTCCAGGAAGTCCTGTATGTGTCTGTTTGTAGGCAAGTTCACAGTAGTTTAATTTACTTCTTATTCAAATTCTGGTAAAATTCATTCTAAATGCATATTATAAGTCTGAGATGTTGTTCATGAGCAGCGCTCAAATATTGCACAATGCGTGAAGGCTAAAAATAGCCGCAAATGTGTGTGTCAACAGAGCAACGCCATTCACTAACGCGCTGGCGCTGTACCTGTGCATTTTATATATTTACATATTAAACACAGCCTTTTGTGATTCACAGAGCTATCACACATCTCCAAGTGGCTTTGAATAAAATGCATGAGTCATATGAACTACTTAAGTGGTGTTTTTATTGTTCTTTTATGTCATTTTTGGAGCTTGACAGTAACAAACATGACAAACACACGGTATCAGATTTGGTTCAGGCTCGTTGGCCCAATACCCAATATCCAGGTATCCAGGTATCAGATCGGTGTCATCCCTAATTTTACTGTCGTACAGGAAGACACAGCCAAGGAGGGCCCGCATCACTATGTCGCGCACTGATCGAGTGGAATGTAGAGAGTGTCTGACTTCAGTCTCCTTATCACATTAAAGAACCCTGACCTCTGCTGAGAGAGACTGTGTGAGAACAGAAATATAAGACCAGGGGCTCAGTGATGGAGCACTACAAGAGATAAATGGCCAAAAGATGATACAGTCCTCGCTTTGTGTTTCTCTATAGGCTACAGGAGACGCATACCAACACACACATACATTACTGTCATATAGTTTATTGGTTTGACGTGGCATGATGAATATGTCATTTGTGCATTATAATCATACATTTATATGTACAGGAAACACTACACTGTGCTGTAAAAGTGTTGAATTGTTGTTTTGTCCAAAGTTACATCCACACACACTCACATAGCCACTAAAACACAGTCACTATAAAGGGATAGTTCACCCCAAAATGAAAATAATTTCAGCATTTACTTACCAGTATGTTGTTCCAAACCCACATGACTTTCTTTTTTCCATGGAACACAAAAGGAGATGTGAGAAGGTATGTTAGTTTCTGTTACCATTCACTTCCATGGCATCTTTATTTTTCATACAATGAAAGTGAATGGTGACTGAGGCTGTCCTTCTGCATAATCTTCTTTTGTTTTCCATAGAGGAAAGAACGTCAGATGGGTTTGAAGCAGCATGAGGGTGAGTAAATGATAACAGAATTTTAAATTTTGGGTGTACTATCTCTTAAAGGTGACTGTTTGTGTTTGTGCTTTTGTGAGGCTACAGTATATTAGTGTTGGAGGATGTATATTTTTAGCTTGCATGTCTCTAACCTTCTGCTCCTGAGACAGAAAAATCCATACTCTGTTCGTTCTCCATTCAGTAGGATAAAAGACTGCTTTTGTGGCCCCTTAAATAATGTATGGAAGCCTCTTGGAAAACACAAACAGGTCCTCTGTGAAGCTACACAAGTTCCTTTCTCTTTAGACCCCCATTAAAACTCCTGCTGCCTACCTGCCCACGCCTCCCTCTCTCAAACATCACCATGGCAGGGATCACGTTTGGCACAAACTCTCGACACACGTCTTCAATCCCACAGGAGCCAGTGGTAACATTCCTGATGTCAGTTTGCCAAACTTTACATTCTGTGCTGATTTGCCCTTTGAGAACATTGATTTTGTTTGTCCACAGATAACGTGGCATCACTGAATTTGTGTATCTGATTAAATTGGCAGTGTTAATCAGCTACATAAGAAGGAGGCCAGTAAGTCAAAGCAGAATTTTCAACACAAGAAAAGGCAGGATTCTAAAAGAGGAAACTAAATTATCTCTTACACTGACAAAAATGGCTTTTGATGTAGCAATTGAGGATAAGACCAGGGCATAGAGAAGTATCTTAGATACAGATGTTTAACAGTTAAATGTTACACAGAGATGGCCAAATGATGCCAGGATGACCATACAGCCCCCTGTAGGTCTGGCTGCAAACTGCACATTTGGGATTACTCCCTGTGCAGTTCACAAGTATACAGAAATAATTTTTAAAAGCTATATGATGCCCAAGCTGTTAGTGTCAAACTTCATGCATAATGTCTGCATTTCAGTAAGTGTAATGAGTATCAAATAAGGACATTTGCTGGATAGGGAGTACTGATTCACCTTTTGAATGAGGAAAGGTTGCACTTGTTGCTATTAGTTCCTTTGTTTTACTCTGACAAGCAGCATGTTGCTATTTGATTTCATGTTTACTAATGTTTACTTTTATTTGATTTTCATCAAAACCTGACATGTGAACATAACAACAAGCAATCTAAAAGTAATCCAAAAATTATCAGATTCAATTACCTAAAAGTGAAATCTGAAAGATTGTTACTGATTACAATTTTAGTCACGTAATTTGTAATAAGTACCAAATTACATTTCAGAAGTAATTTACCCAACACTGAAAGCTACGCAACACACACCAAAAAAATCCTTAACCTTAACTCAACCTTACATGTTGAAATGTATTAATGTTATTATTAGAACTGCTGCATAGGCCTAAAAATATCCAAAATTATTACAGTAATATGACAAACTGTGAGCTTACATTACCAATCAAATTGCCAATCATAGTTGTAATTAATGTTTATGCTTGCAAATGACATATGAGACAAGGGTGTTGCATGATCCTAACATGATGTATTCGGTCAACAGACCCATAAACCTCTATTTAATCTGATGAAAGATACCCAAAAGGATGAAATATAATTAATCCACAAACAGGAAAATAATCCTGAGCTGTATCCATCAGCCTTCTTATTGAAGTTTAAATCCCCTTTTCTGCCAAGATGGGCGCTTTTGCTCTTTAATCCACTCTGGGTTCAGATGTGGCCTGTCTCGAGGGGAAGAGAAATTTCCACAGCATTTACCTGTTTGTTTGTTTTTGTTGTTGTTTTTTTTTTTTTTTTTGCTCTCAAATCCACTTGTTTCTTAATGCCATCCACAGTGCTTCTAGCAGATAAAACATCACCTTTTTTTGTTAACTAATTTTAAGGCCTGAAACATATTCTTTGCAACTATGTGGACGCAAACGTTTCTTGTTACGCAAAGCTCGAATTCATACGTTGTTGCTCTCCGAAATGTGCTAGAATGCGAATCATAATGTAATGTAAATATGTATTGCTTTCTCTGGGTTTCCAATAGGGGGCACTTTAGTGGACATTAGGGGGCACCTTCATCTATGGTCAGAAAATAAGTTTGGCCCTGTCCCAATACCCCCACTTGCGGTTTTGGACTTGCCTACTTACCCACTTGTCTTACATATTTCTGATGTTTGGCCACAGTGTGCAAGTAGACGAGAAGACTGCAAGTGCGTTTATGACTTTTGATTGCACATGGGACACTCCTAGACTTAACTATTTTGGTCCTGGTTGCGACAGCTGTTTTTGTAGTTGCACTCAGTTGCACTGTTGTGGGTTGTGGTGACTGTTATAGCCTACTTAAAATAATAAATAACTGAATTGTTCATCCTTTTATTTATCATTACACTACTGGTTGTTGGAAGTGTATTGTGTTGTTGAAATTATGTAAGTACTAACCTAACCATTTTACAATGTTTTATGGTGTGAAATTAATTGCAAAAGTTAATTATTTTGATTTTCAGTACTTTTCATATTAAAATATGTTTAACTGTCAAATCTTATCGTCCTGTTAAATATTAAAGCCATTTCTTTCTAATTTGTTTCTAAATACACTGCATAAATGTAATTAATAATAAAAAAAAAAATTTAAAAAAACTTTATTCTATAAACCTGTGTGATCCATTAATAGATACTACTACAAACCATTGAAATTATATGCGTCTGCTTGTCATTTATATAAGACAACCAAAGACTACTTTACACAACTTATCAGTATGTGGTTTCATACAACAAATAAAAAGCATTAAAACGTATCATTTAAATACATTAACTTATGTGCAGATGAGAAAGAAACAGTGGTAGTAGTTAATAACATTTTAAAAACAAAACAGCATTTGCTAAACTGTGTATGCTACTGTATGCCACAATGGCTGATAAATGCCCAAAATCACCAGCAGTATTAGGAGAGAACAAACAAATTAAGTTGTTTATTAGGTGAGAAGGATAACAAATATACATATAAATATTTTGTAATAATGATGATGCTGTTAAGTCATCCCAACCAGTTGTGAACATTATATTGTGCTTTATGTTGAATATATTCATACATACATCAATAACATTCGCTTCACTTACGTTTTACCATCTGATTATAATAAATAATGTACATTTAAAAAGCTTTCCTTGATGTCATCATGGCAAATTCTGCCTTTAGATTATTTCATATGAAACTATAACATTTTGTCAAAATATAACAGTTACTTTTACTCATGTAAAATCGTGAAACAATTTTGTAAAGGTGATGATGTATAATGAAACAAACAAATAGCACATAGCACAGTGTTGCTCTTTTCCTCAGTGCTGTTTGGCATGTCAGGGCTACCTGCTGTTTGAGAGGTTCAACTTGACTTCCTCCATAACACTTTAAACTAGAATAGTCTCACTAGAATTGAAATTGGTCACATCAGTTTTGAGGTCTGCGCTCCACATTATTGACATGCTCGCCAGAGATCATGATCGTTACACTCGTGCGAAAGTGCAGATGATAAGCCTTTAACTGATTGCGAGATTGTCATTAAATCTGCCTCAGCAGTCCTAAATAGACTATCACTTGGGCAGCCACCGAAATATCTTCAATGGGAGAACCATGCCATTGTTCTTTCCCTGCTGTCCGTGACCCAGTCCGAATAGACCTGCTACC
This sequence comes from Myxocyprinus asiaticus, assembly GCF_019703515.2. Taxonomy (NCBI): domain Eukaryota; kingdom Metazoa; phylum Chordata; class Actinopteri; order Cypriniformes; family Catostomidae; genus Myxocyprinus; species Myxocyprinus asiaticus. The sequence continues at coordinate 30,725,711 of NC_059361.1, read as the reverse complement.
CACCAGTTGAGAAACACTGCTTTAACTCACACACACACACTCGCTTATGTCAGACCCACTTGCTGATCTCTGACATTTTCTCTGCTGTGTGTGTGTGTGTGGCGCAAGTTGACGAGTCTGACGAGGAGGAAAGGAGATGCGCAGATCCGGTTGCATTTTTTTTCTTTTCTTCTCAATACCGTAGATAAGCAAATGTACATGGTATTATAACCGTACATTTTTATACCGTGGTATACCGTGAAACCGGTATACCGCTGCAACCCTATCGGTATGTTTAGGGATTTATTTACATGAACCATATTAAAGGACAATTCATTTGAGTTTCACTCAGAATATCCTATTTTTTCGTCTACTTACTTTTTGTTGAATATTTAGTTAAATGCCGCTGTTCAGCACTGTTTTCAACTCATTTATTTACATGGATGTGTTTACATTATCTCTTCAAATACTGTGTATTACTGATAGTTATATATTTTTTAATAAAGGTAATATTTCAGCTCTATTGTTAATAGCTTGAAGTGTAGTAACTATTTTTTAATGGTTAGCTTCAACTCAAAATTTCTCAGGGACAAAATAAGTAAACATGTTAAACTTATACATTATAAAATGATTGATTTTATTATTTGAATTAATTATATGTTGTTCATGTTAATTGACATGGACTATAAGCATATTTTCCACCAGTGACTAAGCTTTACTTATAACACTAAATTATCACTTATTGTATTCAGTTGTACCTGTATGTACATATATTTGAATTTCCAGTATTTGCTTTTACTTTTTAATACTTAAGTATTTTTCAAACCAGGTACTTTTTACTTTTACTTTAGTATTTTAATGGATGACTTTACTTAAGTAATACATTCATGTGGTATCTGTACTTTTACTTAAGTATGGAAGTTAAGTACTTTTTCCACCACTGGCTTTAAATGATCAAACCGGATGTGCTGTTATTGGTACATTACACACATTATTTGCAGAAAGTTGGCTGCAAATACAAAAAAAAAAAAAAAAAAAAAAAAATCCTCAAAGTGTCACATTTAGGGCAGAAACATATTTTATGGAAGTATGCAAATGCAGACATGAATGCTTGGTCAACACAGGCAACAAACTCCAATAAGGGGAGGGAGAGAGTTACTTTCAAATGTCTGTGCCATTAAACCAGATAATTCAGGTAGCTAACTATATGTCAAAAGTGAAAGAGAGTTTAATTTTGCATTTACTAAAGAAGCGAAAGAGGAAAAGACAATTGTTGTTTTCATACATGGGTTGCACAAATATTAAAGCAAATATTTCATTTTGCCCTAAAAATGCTTGCTAAAAGTGTTTATTAACTCTAGTTTATGAATACAGATGTTCTATGAGGCTGTATGTTATTCAAATGCTGGAAAAGTCAATATTTTTTCTTATTCTTCCTTTTCTCTATTTCTCTTTCTCAGGCTTGTAAATTCTTTCCATAGTCCTTTTTGCAGCACTGAAGATAACCTCTCTTCTCCACACGTGAACAAGTCTGAAGAGAGAGAAGAGCTCTCCCCTGTTGTCCTCTGTTCTAAATTTTGCTCTCCTCTTTTGTCCCTCTCTCTGTCTCCACCACTCCCCCAACCTTTTCACTGGGAACTCTCCCCCTCTATCCTCTCCTCACTTGCCCTGCACTTCCTGTCCTCTCATTCTTCTGGATTACATCATGGATGTCACCACCTCGATGAACTCTCTCACTGGACATGGATATATTGGATGGGGGCAAAGCGATTGGACATTTTGATGTACTTTAGTTTCCTCTGGTTCAAGACTACTGTATTTGATCTTGTTTACTAATGTAAGGGAAGGACAGGAGGCCTGTTTAGTCTGCAGTGGTTGTGTTTTCTTAGGAAAGGGTGGTAGCCAGAAGCCTTTAAAGTCTAAAAAACGTCTCCTGAATCTCTATTTTTAGTTTTTGGTCCGATTGCATAGTTGTTATGGTGTGGAACATGATATATCTTTATAGCAATGTGTGAAATGGGGGGGGGGGGGGGGGGTGTAGTGTACATCCCTATATATATAAAATATATATAGGGATGTATACTATATATATTTTATTTTTTACCAATGTACAAATATATTAATTAACTTATTTACTTTGACCGCATATTCTTTATTGACCCCTCATGAAAAAGAAAATAACTGTATGTTTTTGCAAATTTTAGGGACTATCTCTAATGCTGTTGATGTTTTTTTTTCCATTTTTTTTTTCATTTTCAAGCTCCAGTTTTTTTGTGTGCAGTTCACATGAATCTCAAAACAGATTCACAGACAGAACCGAATCAGTCTTGGGATCCTTGTTTTTGATGGTACGCCATTTGTTTTTTGTTTTTTCCCCTTCCCCTTGAATCGGTCAAAAAGGCCAAGGAAGGCTGTTGATTTAGTGTTTTTTTTTTTTTTATTTTATTTTTTTTTTTTACTTTTTGCATTTGCGAGAAGATAAAGAAGAGAGACAAAATGGATAAATACAGGTGAAAACAAAGCAAAAACAGAATGTGCTTGTGGGTTTGTGTGAACGACCCCATAAGGTCTGAAAATGCAAAGAAAAAGATGACATGGTGAATGAGTTATGTCTGTCTTTTGCACTAATTTAATAAAGCTGTTACTTCCCACAACTTTAACTTTGGTCATTTTTTTTAAGGCCAGTATGCAGTCAAAAGCATTCTTAGGAGTAGCTGGATTCCTTTATGGAGAAATATCATGAAATATGATTACACTCTTGCAGTTGTATAGGGGTCCAAATGGATTCTAATGGGGATAAGGCTTTTATAGTAAATGCACCAACCAATGCACAACAAGATAATTGGCATTTCAGGGGTACAGAAAGACCAAGTGACCTTGGACAGTTAAAGACAATTGTCCTCTAAATGTCAGCCCTAGATTACACACATAAAGTGGGGTTTAAAAAAAGGGATTTTTAAGATTATTACTATTTCTGAGTCACTAATCAAAGTGAGCATGTTAGCTTCTTTGTACAAAAGGTCAGATTTCCTTGCTTCCATTAAGGCACACAAGATGCTCTTTGGGACATTCTAAAAGCATGCGGGGATAGCATTGATCTTTAGGTTCTAAGAAAATTAGAAATTCATCCACATTTTTTCAATTAAACTTTTCACTCAAAATGTTATGCTGATAATATAAGCTGTAATAACAAACTGTACTGTATTAAATTAGAAAAATGCAGAACCCCAATGTATATACAAATATAGTATAGCTTTATGTATGTGACTGCATTTGTACAGGAAAAATGCAGCATATATTCAGATATCCGCTTTGTCTCATATTTTATTAGGCTCACCATAAAAGTGTCACAGGGGTTTAAAATAATTACTTTCCTGACTTGTCCACTCTAATTGCTTAAAAAATGGGAATGTCATGGTTTGAAGGTCAAGGTACACTTGCATGTTAATTATGATTTAATGAAATGTAATGTTTTTATTATTGAATTATGATTGAATGAATCTTAACATTTAACTAGCATTTGCACTAATTTCAGGATAAAAATATCATAAATGATAATTAAATAAATTCGCTAATTTCTGATTTGATTAACTGAAATAATAAGCTTATGAACCACCGTTAAACAATTCCCAAGAAATGCCTGTGTAAATTCTTCCAAACTGACTCATGACATCGTACATAATCCAGAAATTATACAAAAGTGAAAACCGTCATTTCATTATTTACCCAGCCTCATGTTTTTCCAAACCCACATGACTGACTTTCTTCCATGGAACACAAAAGGAGATGTTAGGCAGAATGTTAGCCTCAGTAAATATTTCTTTTGTGTAACACACAGAGAGTTGCAGGCTTGGAATTATATGAGGGAGTGTAAATAATGACAGAAGTTTCAGTTTAGGGTGAAATAACCCTTTGAGTTAGGGTTACAAAAAGAACAGGACATTTGTTTATAAAACTTTTGCAGCTACACTTTTATGGGGATTACCCAATTTGAGGTCTGAAAAACAAAAAGCCTTGATTTTGCTTTTTTTCATTTTTATTGTAACTGCAGTATAAAAGAATAATGGAGGACCAGCTTTGTAATCAGCCCTGCTGAATGTATTACAATCTGATTGTGATTTCATACTGCGTGTTTGGCCCACATCAATTCTTAATCACCCGAAACAAATACTAGAGCCACCATCCTGGCAGAAGTTGGTTATATAAACTCACTGGCTTGTCGAAAAAAATGACTTTGTGAAAGAACAAATGTGCGAGACCCAGTGGAATGGGTTGAAATCAATAAATGATCATGCTTGGCCATTCTGATTTTGGTAATGAAATGTAATTGGAACATAGCTTTGATTTGATGAGTGAGCACAGGTGCTATGGAATGGTGAAGTTTAAGTGAAGCTACTGGGGCTGTCATTAAGATTTCTAAGATTAACTTCTAGCCTCATTGTCTGAGCAGAAATTGAAAGACCCCATGAAATAAAAACTGAGTTTTGTGGATTTTGGTCCATTGCATTAGCTTTGAGGCCATCTATCAGTGGTTCTCAGAAGGGGAGAACAATGCAAACTGTAAATAATATAATGCAAATAAACATGCAGTCATGTAAAGTTAGGACAGCACAAGAAATACACTTATCCACTATAAAGCAAAGAGAAAATGTTTTCCATATTTTTTATAAACTTTACTGTTTGATTTTATGGGCACTTCGGTTTTCTTTGTATAATGAATTATTTTAGTACTGTGTTGGTTTGATACTTGATGCCCAATGTATAATTTGTTTAATTTAATATAATAAAAAGCTAAATCAATTGAGAACCACTGATCTATTTGTTAGTGCTTCTAAAAAATTTGATTTGAGAGAATACATTTTTTATCAGATATACACATTTTGAATGACCAAACATATTGACGACTTATTTTGTTCACAAGGGTGTATAAAACATTTTGTCCAATCAAATGTTGTCACTGACCACCAATACCATGTAGCAATTTAAGGTTTTGCTTGGCTGTGACTTAAACTAAAACCTGGAAATATTATTTTCCAAGCCTAGAAAAGTCCAAAGGAAATGAAAAAAATCTTAAAGTCGTGGAAATTTCTTCTTCTTCTTCTTTACTTTTTTTTATCAGTGCTGGGCTCTAAAATATTTCATAGACTAGAAATTTTTCTTTGTTCAGTATCTCTTAAATAGCAAAAAATATCCTTATGTACAGTAATCGCAAACAATTGGAAAAATCAACAGAAAAGTCTTGAAAATGTATTGGTCATAAAGTGTGGGAAGTCTGCATTATGGACAAATAAAATACTTATATTCTATATGGATTTTAGAACCATGTTTAAAACTGAAAGTTTGACCTGTTTCAACTTCCCTTTGTATTCATCATTCAAATGTGTTTTTAAAAAATGCCACATGAAGGCTGAGGGTCTGCGGTAGGTCCTCATGATCTCCATTTACAGTATTCCAAACTTCATTTATTTGCAGGATAGAAGCAGCTTTTGTCTCCTATCCTTATCTTTCAGGTGAAATGAAGGATTTGTCTCCACAAATTTAGATGACTTCTAAATCCTCTGAGAGTGCTCTACCTTTGAAACGGCAGCGAGCATAATGAAAGAAAAACCCTTTCAATGTCTGTTCACTTTAGTCAGACTCTCCAGACTGTGTACTGCTCTCACAACCTTTTTCAATGTGTCACTCAGGGTAATGTGAGTGCCCCCCCCCCACACTATATAGCCTTCTGCAGCCAAACAATAGGTGAGTGTGAGGAACAGGCCGAAATTCTTATTCACTGAAAATGTCCTCCGTAGCTATTTGAAAGCTGCTGTGAAGGGGAGTATTATCAATGAATAGCAACTTAAGTTTTTATATGTATTATAAAATGTATTATACAAAGCCTTCATATGGCTTCAGAAGACTTGTATATAAGTCATACTGACTACTTTTATTGTGCTTTTATGGACTCACAATTCTCACAGGTCGTAATAACAATGACTAAGAGAAGATATGCCCTGTATGGTGTCATAAAAGGTAGGTAAAAATATGCACACATACAAATGTGTTATCAGGAACAAACTAGACTAATTATCATGTAAATGTAAACTAATGAGAGACTCCTTATTGTTAAACACAAAATGTAGCCAAAAATTTAATTCAGTAATTTGTAAGTCATGGTTCTGTGCGTATGTATGTTTTGCCAGTTTGGCCTCCACAAGGAAAATGTCTTGGTTACTGATGTAACCTCTGTTCTTTGATGGAGGGAACGAGACGTTGTGTCGATGTAGTGACACTAGGGGTTCGATCTTGAGAGCCCCAATCACCTTTGCTTAAAATAGAAAAGGCCAATGAAAATTGGCGAGTGGAATTTGCATGCCACTCTCTGCCTCGGACACACAGGTATAAAAGGAGATGGTGTACATCACTCAGATTTATGCTGAGGAGCTGATAGAGAGTCCCGGCCATGTCAGCAGCCAGTTCAGCGCCGCGGCAGGAGGGACACAACGTCTCGTTCCCTCCATCAGGGAACAGAGGTTACATCAGTAACCAAGACGTTCCCTGTCTGTCACTCACTCTATGTTGTGTTGATGTAGTGACACTAGGGGTTCCTCTAGGAAACGCCGCAGGCGCTGAACCATGTCACGAGGCACGGAAGAGTGGACACGGGCAAGCTGCTGCGTGCCTCGCAGTGAGCGCTCAACCAGATCGTGACCTTCCAGCGAGTTAGGTATGGCGTCTCCCTAGTCCTGTTAAGGGGGGAGGAGGCACTTACCCAAGTAGGCTACTGGCAGTGCCTTTCTTAATTTGCTGTTAAGCAATCTCCCGCTGAGCACTTTCTAGAATAGCGCTGGGAAGTGCTCTTCCCTCTCCAGGAAGGAGAACATTACGGAAACCACATCCTACCGAAGGGAGGTTAACATGTGGAGCATACCTCACATGGACTTACCAATTGGGAAGTACACATGTGGAATGATACCACAGGAGGACCCTATCTACAGAGAGGGTACACAGCACAGTGGCTGAGACAGAGAAAGCTCTGATGAGGGGAAACACAGGTTTCACCTAAAGGGGAAACCGAACAGTGGAAACTCATCATACAGGATTGCCAAGGGGGAATCACCACACATGGAGCGTGAGCCCGAGCACACAGGCTCACCTGAAAAGGGGAATACCACGAGTACTGGGCCTGGTGGAGTTACTCCTCCGCCGAGTTAGTCACCGAACAGTGCTAAAGAATTAAAGAGGCATCCGGAGTTCACCAGTATGGGGAACTGTTGTGAACAAACATTATTGCATTTGAAAAAAGCGGTACACCCAAACGGCCGTCTGGTCTACCTGCTGTTACCACGTAACACTCGGGTCAAAACCAGGTCTATGAGTAGGTTATAAAACCTCGCAAAGGTATTGGGTGTAGCCCAACCCACAGCTCTGCATATGTCTGCTAGAGAGGCCCCCCTTGCCAGTGCCCAGGAGGATGCAACACCTCTAGTGTAATGCGCCTGGACTCCCAAGGGGCACGGCAAGTCCTGAGATTGGTATGCGAGGAAAATGGCATCCACAATCCAATGGGCTAATCTCTGCTTGGAGACAGCTTTCCCCTTCTGCTGTCCTCCAAAACAGACAAAGAGCTGCTCCGAGCATCTAAAGCTCTGCATGCGGTCCAGATAGATGCGCAGGGTGCGAACTGGATACAGCAACAACAAGGCCAGGTCTTCTTCCTCTGAAGGGAGCGCTTGCAGTTTCACCACCTGGTCCCAAAAAGGAGTGGTGGGAACCATGGGCACGTAACCGTGCCGGGGTCTCAAAATCACGTGAAAGTGTGCCGGCCCGAACTCCAGGCATCCACCCTCTTGATGGAAGTGAGCGCCACCAGGAGGGCCATCTTCAGGGACAGAGTGCTGAACTTGGCCTGCTCCAGGGGCACAAAGGGGGCTCTCTGTAGGGCAGGTAGGACCACAGGGAGATCCCAAGAGGGTATCAGGCGTGGTCTAGGAGGATTCAACCTCCTCGCGCCTTTGAGGAACCTGTTGATCAGGTTGCGCTGTCGTGAGGGTCTCCCGTCCAGTGTATCATGGTGAGCTGCTATGGAAGCCACGTACACTTTCAGGGTAGAGGGAGACAGCCGTCTCTCTAGCCCTTCCTGAAGGAAAGACAGCACAGACCCGATGGCGCATCTCAATGGGTCTTCCCCATGGGAAGAACACCAGTTAGCAAAAAGATGCCACTTCAAGGCATACAGCCGCCTCGTAGAGGGGGCCCTGGCCTGAGTGATCATGTCTACCACAGCTGGCGGAAAACCTGCTAAGTCCCTGTCCAGAGCCCCGACACTGCCTGCCCATTGCCCACCTTGGGACTCAAGTCTGTAGCCAGTGCTGAAGCGGTCTCATATGCATCAACCCGAGGGGGAGAACCACCGCCGAGGATACCATATGCCCCAGGAGCCTCTGAAATTGTTTCACTGATGCCGCTACCTTCAGGTCACGCCACGGCAGGATGTGTTTAATCGCCTCGGACTGCTTCTTCACCGTCGAGAACTGATGGGCAAAATCCTCGATGGTGTCACCAAAAAGCCCCCCTTGGAAGATGGGCGCATCAAGAATGCGGACTTTCTCGGCGTCACACATCTCCACAAGGTTGAGCCACAGGTGCCGCTCTTGGACCACAAGAGTGGACATCGTCCGCAACAGGGCGCGCGCCTTGACCTTCGTCGCACACGTAAGGCGAGGTCGTTCGCAGTGCGCAGTTCCTGCATCAGCCATGGGTCGGTCCTACTCTCGTGCAGATCTTTCAGCGCCTTGGCCTGGTGGACCTGCAGGATGGCCATGGCATGCAGGGCGGAAGCAGCCTGACCCGCGGCCTTGTAAGCCTTCATTAAAGAGGAAGAGAACTTACAGGCCATGGAATGGAGCCTTGGTCGTCGTGCCAGGTGGCTGCACCCTGCGGGCATATATGCACCACTACGGCACGCTCTACCTGGGGAAGCCCGACATATCCCTTAGCCATATCCCTGAGCCGCTCCGCCGTCGTGGGTAGTCAGAGTGGACGAGCCCGCGAAGCGTGTACGGGCAGTAAAAGGTGCCTTCCACAAATTCATTAGCTCCTCATGCACTTCTGGGAAGAAAGGCACCAGGGCGGGTCGCAGCCGTGAGTCACACTCCGAGCCCAGAAATCAATCATCCAGCGTGAATGCTCAGGGCAGGGTGGAGGGTTCCACTTCAGCCTGATGTTCGCATCCGCCTCATCCTGTGCTCTACCACCCGTGGGTGGGAGCTCAGAAGATTCGTCTGCTTCCGATAGCAGAAGCCCACCCTCTGATGCCGTGACCGAAAGCTCATCCTCGTTGCGAGCCGCGAACAACACATGAAACCCGCCCTGAGGCAGACCGCCTGCATCGCTCGACAGCCTGTCTGGACAGAACGAGTGTGCTGAGGGATGGGAGGTCCGCGGGGGCTGAGCCGGCGGAAACGCTCCCATGTCCACATCCAGTACGTCCGTGGTGCTTGCCGACCTGGCCGGCCAAAAAAACATTCGGGGCTATTAACAAAATATCCAGGGCTTCAGCCCTATCAGCCAGGGTCTAGCTACACCGCTGGTAGAAGAAGGAAGTGAGCCGCGACCACAACTTTCTCATGGGCATGTTCTCGCAATGAGAACATGACCCTTCAACGAAAGCCGCCTCGGCATGCTGGCGTCCCAGACACTCAAGGCAGATTTCATGGGTATCCGGAGGGGAGAGGTAACGGCCACATCCAGTAGCACAAACATGAAAGAACATCTTTAAAAAGACGGCAAGCGTTTGTGCAAGCTCTTTTAGAGGAAATATACTCTTTTGAATATACTCTTTTAGCACCCGCAGACTCAGGCTGCTGAAGCGCCCAGGGGAAGCACCACACTCGACCGTGCGAGGGTGACCGTTGATATGTGCCGTAAAAAATCCAGCAGCGTAGCAAGAGGTGAGAGGACGAACACACAAGCATTCGGCTCCGAAGAAAAATCTGAATGAGTGATGCACGCCATCTCCTTTTATACCCGTATGTCCTGGGCGGAGAGTGGCATGCAAACACCACTCGCCAATATTCATTGGCCTTTTCTATTTTAAGCAAAGGTGATTGGGGCTCTCAAGATCAAACCCCTAGTGTCACTACATTGACACAATGTCGAGTGAGTGACAGACAGGGAACTGCTTTATTAATATATTAAATAATGTCTTAATCTCCTAAAACCCGAGCGTGACTGCTGTGTACATTTTTCATTCCCCTTTTTGATTTGTAACTGATAGCCTCTAAGAAACATGCATAAATATATATTAAACCAAATAGTTTTCACAAAAAAAGTGGAGCTAAATTTAGAAATGGTATTTTAATATTTTAAAAACCAAGCTATAGAAAGTCAGATTTTTTTTTTTTTTTATCAAATTGTTTATTTTTTTTCCAGTAGTGTTGGTTAATCATGTTTTTTAAGATGTTACAGACATTACATCAGAAATCGGCATAAATACACTGGTGGCCAAAAGTTTGGAATAATGTACAGATTTGCTCTTATGGAATGAAATTGGTACTTTTATTCACCAAAGTGGCATTCAACTGATCACAATGTACAGTCAGGACATTAATAACTTGAAAAATTACTATTACAATTTGAAAAAAATGCTCAGAACTTCTTAAACTACTTCAAAATCCTCCACGTGCAGCAATGGCAGCTTTGCAGATCCTTGGCATTCTAGCTGTCAGTTTGTCCTCTTCTCTTTACAGTTGTACATGAAACTGGTGTTGAGCGGGTAGAATTCAATGAAGCTGAGTACATGTGAGGTGTCTGTTTCTCAAACTAGAGTCTCTGATGTACTTATTCTCTTGTTTAGTTGAACATCTGGCCTTCCACATCTCTTTCTGTCCTTGTTAGAGCCAGTTGTCCTTTGTCTTTGAAGACTGTAGTGTACACCTTTGTATGAAATCTTCTGTTTTTTGGCAATTTCAAGCATTGTATAGCCTTCATTCCTCAAAACAATGATTGACTGACGAGTTTCTAGAGAAAGCTCTTTTGTTTTTGCCATTCTTGACCTACAGTGCATCCGGAAAGTATTCACAGCACTTCACTTTTTCCACATTTTGTTATGTTACAGCCTTATTCCAAAATGGATTAAATTAATTATTTTCCTCAAAATTCTACAAACAATACCCCATAATGACAATGTGAAAGAAGTTTGTTTGAAATCTTTGCAAATTTATTAAAAATAAAAAACAAAACAAAATCACATGTACATAAGTATTCACAGCCTTTGCCATGACACTCAAAATTGAGCTCAGGTGCATCCTGTTTCCACTGATTATCCTTGAAATGTTTCTACAACTTGATTGGAGTCCACCTGTGGTAAGTTCAGTTGATTGGACATGATTTGGAAAGGCACACACCTGTCTATATAAGGTCCCACAGTTAACAGTGCATGTCAGAGCACAAACCAAGCCATGCAGTCCAAGGAATTGTCTGTAGACCTCCTAGACAGGATTGTATCGAGGGACAGATCTGGGGAAGGGTACAGAAAAATTTCTGCAGCATTGAAGGTCCCAATGAGGACAGTGGCCTGTTTGGAACCACCAGGACTCTTCCTAAAGCTGGCCGCCCGGCCAAACTGAGCGATCGGGGGAGAAGGGCCTTAGTCAGGGAGGTGACCAAGAACCCGAAGGTCACTCTGACAGAGCTCCAGCGTTTCTCTGTGGAGAGGAGAACCTTCCAGAAGAACAACCATCTCTGCAGCACTCCACCAATCAGGCCTGTATGGTAGAGTGGCCAGACGGAAGCTAGTAACAAATTATCAATTTAGCATGATTCCCAGAGGATAAGGTGTTGGAGTGATGGCTGCTGGAAATGGGGCCTGTCTAGATTTGATCAAAAATTGCGTTTTTTAAAAAGTGATGCTGTTTTTTTACATCAGTATTGTCCTTATTATACTTTGTGATCAGTTGAATGCCACTTTGGTGAATAAAAGTACCAATTTCCTTCCGAAACAGCAAAATCTGTACATTATTCCAAACTTTTGGCCACCAGTGTAATTCTAATTCAAAGTAATGGCCAGCCAATCACTGCCAACCATGTTAAAATAAAGTTATTCATTATAAATTCTGAATCTATGTACTGATTACCATTGTCCCATGTCTGCCAAACATGTTGAGTGGTCCAAACATCATCTGCAGCCTGAAACTGAACTTTTGATCGGATATTAGTGAAGTGAATATACTTGGCTGCATAGGAAAGCTAGAGGATGCTCCCTTGCTCCCTAATGACTTAACCTCCTGTGTCCCTATCACATCATTCACTTCCCTTTCTTCCTTTTATATCTCTGAGTGTCTTGTCTACTCATCTGTGATGTGTTTTTAGTGACGGCACTTGCAAGTGTTGAATTCTCAGGATGCAGGGGCGTCGTTACACTTCAGTGTCATCTTAGCCCACAGTCCATATTATAATATAAAAATAAGAAAAATCCTTCCTTCCATGACTTAAAAAATGACCACCCTACCTGTCAAATAATAATTATATTAAGTGCAACACTGACACTGGTTCAGAACTTTATATAAGCAAACGTCAGGCACACAATAAACGGATCAAACATGTTTTAATTTAAATTGCGGAGGATTGAAGTGAGAATTACAACTTGTCGGCTCATTGTTCATTGTGCAGAAATTCGCTTCCACAAACAATAAAATCAAAGTAATTTAACAATTTAAATTTGCAATTGTTATTTGCATACTATTTTGAGAATAAAGAAAAAATAACGAGATGAAAGTCAAAGCATTATGAAATTAAAGTCGTAATATTATGAGAATAAATCGAAAGGAAAGTAACATCAAAGTTATGTAGTGGACAACAGCAAAGTGGAGCATCTGGGTCTTTACATACAACACCACTAACCAGGGAGATATCTTGGCTATGCAACAGAGCTGAATTTGTGGGAAGTTTTTGCAAGCTCTCTGTTCATGAATGAGGTGTGCATTAGTACAGAATTTTCAACATGTGGGCGCCTGTCAAGGGAGGTGTGAGATATGGGCTCACAAGTGAAACGAAAAATAACTGGAACTGCTTTGAATTATATAAGTCCATATCAAAATATTGTATGTGGTAACATCCCCTCAGTTACAGTATTGTTTAAAGAGGAAAACCCAATAACAACGCCAAGCGGGTGTTACACCGGCAGTGCCTGCTATCTCTCCTGAATGCCGCCAGAGGTCGCCATCTCCAGAGTACTAACCCTTCCTTCATGAACTACATTTCCCATAACCCTCCGCTCAGACTGATTACTCACCCACCTGTTTCACATTATCTCTGTCTATTTAAGTTCCCTGTTTACACACATTCATTGCAAAGTGTTGTTCTGCCTAGTCTGCAGTTCTGAGCGTTATTTACCATTACTGTTTTCCCTGTGTTTTGACTCCTGCTGTTCATCGTATTTACCAGCCTGCTTGTGTGTTTTTGGACTTATTGCCTGTTTACTGGATTACCCCTCTGTCTCTCGGATTTACTTGGTTTGCCTTTCTTGGACTGTCTTCCTGTGTACCGAACTCTTGCCTGCTTTTTGTTTACCCTATGATTTGCTACTTTTTTGTACTGTTTATACTTTTATTAAACTGCATATGGATTTTAACATTACTGCCCCGGCGTCTTCGCTACAGCGGGACTGCTCGAATCTGTCTGGTTCTTTTTCCTGAATAAATTACATTTCCTAAATAACAGCTGCAGTGTCCAGATACTAATAACTCTGTGCTGATGTGCCAAAAGACCAAGGATTTCTTTATTGCACAATCATATCCTATAGTATTATTTAACTACATCCTCCACATCCATCTCTTGCATTAACAAAACTGCTGGCTCAGCGTCCGTTCTATCGTTGTGATAATGATGCTCTGTTTAGCCTAATATTCAGATTTTTGTTTCTCTAATATTTCTACTTCATTCACACAATATACTAATTTATTCTCATAATGCTAAGACTTTATTCTCATATTTTTTTACTTTATTCTCAAAATATTATGACTATAATCCCAAAATGCTACAACTTTATTCTAATAATGTTTACTTTGTTCTCATACGAAATGTAATATCATAATGCTATAACTTTATTCTCAAACTATTACAACTCTAATCTCATAATGCTACAACTTTATTCTCATAATTTTTCCTTTATTCGCAAAATACTACGACTTTACTATCGAAATCGTAATTTTTTTGTACAAATATTTTTTTTTTTCTGTGGCAATATAACAAAATCATGGGATCACCGAGTAAAGTTAAACACAACTTTCATTTTTATAAACACATCTCGAAACACCTGCATTGGGTTTCATGTCTGTTAGGCTATTAAACATGATTCCAGGTTGTTTTTAACAAAGCAAAGTTTCGACACTTGATAAACGATAAGAGAGTGTTTTTTCCCCTTTTGCTCTGGTGTGCAGACTTAAGTACAATAATTTGAAAAGTTTAATAAGTTCAAAGTTTTAAACCATTTAAAAATCAAGGCACCCCAAAGAGAATATTTAAACACAGCAGATTAATTCCACGCACATGACATTGAAATGTGCACCAGCACGGACAGAGAACGTATAGAGGCAGTCATTTTTGTTTGACTTTAATGTGAGATTTAATAATTTTGAGACCTATGTATTGTGCTATTTAGGCTTATATCTCACTGTGTTTCTATTTTGAGTTGCGTTTGAGGAAATTCCATTGCTATAAACATTCTCCCGACTAAACCCGAATAACCGAACAAGATGACTGGCGCATGCATTAAAACCTACTTGGTGTGTGGATTTTTAAAAACAAATGAAGATTAGAAATGAGGCTTATAGATTATATATTTAGAAATAAAGCTTGCATAATAAAACCTCAGTGCCTCTGATACAGAAAAGCTGCACCCTTGTGAGAGAAAATGGAAAGCTCCACTCGAGGCATTCATAATGTGTCTGATGAACTTGAGCACGAACAGCAGGTAAAAGTCAAAGTGCGAACTGTCAATTAATGAAAGTTGGGCTCACTGATCGGAATTAATTTACATTTGAAACCAGAATTGAAGCCTGCCTTGTTGCTTTTGTCCCTGATTTAATTAACATTAAGCCTTACTTTTTTTCTTCTTTTTTTTTTTTCTCTCATCACAAAAAACCCCAAAAAACATTCGGGGCTATTAACAAAAGATCCGGAGCTTCAGTCCTATCAGCCAGGGTCTAGCTACGCCGCTGGTAGGATGTCTGTCCTAGCATGTAGGGTTAATGTGTGCCTAGCAGTAAGGTTTTTGTCAAAATTTGAAAGCAAATCAGCTCTGCTCACTTTGCATCAATCTTGGAAACTCCCCAGGGCAACTATTTTGACATTACTTCCAAAGCTTGTCAAGATTATGTTCCAATAATGTACATTACATGGACAAAAGTATCTGGACACCTAATTAACAGATTTGGCCATTTTAGCTACACCTGTTACTAACAATGACATAAAATCAAGCATACTACCATACAAACATTCTAGTGTAAAAACACAATACCTCTATTAAAAAGGTAATTGGCTCTTTTAACTGAAACTGGGACTTCCATTCCTACCGCTGCCATATTAAGCATTACAATATCTCCCATTAATTTTTCTAGGAGTGGTCCATCTCCTCTCCCTTATACAGTCTCTGTTTTTTGTGCTTAGAATGGTGTGTACTTTTAGGTAGGTGTGTGTATGTGTGTGTTATGGATGTGGCAGGTAAGAGCCCTGTGGGCAGATTCCACCTCACTGCAGAAGAGAAAGTGAGCTATCGGAGACCTAATTGTCCCTCAGAGCTCCTGACTGGGTAAAACAGAAAACAAAGCGAGCCTCAAGTCTGCCTGCTGGAAATAAGAGTGCAAAATATGAACACACTGAAACCCTTGGAGTGTACTGTATGTGTGTGTGTGTGTCTGTCAATACACGTGTGACAGTTATTTCTCGAGTTTGTGCTGGGGAGCACTGAGGTCTAGCAGTCTTGACCCGTGTTTGTTGTGTAGACATCACCTTCTTTCTAAGTGCAGTTGTCTATTCATCCTGTTTTTTGCCCTCAGGATTGTATTGGCTCCGAATTGAGCTCAGTATATGAGGCTGCCTCCAACTGGAGCACTGATGTACGACACCTCTATCTCCAGTTTTAGAAGGTTCCATGACCTCTTTTTCTTTCATTGAGCATGTTTACATGCACGTCAGTACTCTGATAACTACCAAAAATCAGCTTATTTAAAAAATCTGAAAATGCATTTTGAAATTAGAAAATTTGAAGATTTAAAATCTTCAAGTTATTTTCTGCTTTTGACGTGAAAAAGTAAACAGGTATGCACACAATACTGTACATTGGATAAGCCAGTAAGAACACCGGTAAAGGTGCTTACATGCAACGTGAAATCAGGGTAATGGGCAAAAATCTTCGTGTGCCAATTGGTTTTAGCATAAACACTTTATGACCATACTTCAATAAAGGAAAAAGACCTTAGATATTGTCAGTTTATTTAGCATAATCGGTGTAAGATCATTAGACTTGGGATCGATGCCTATTTAACACAATGATAACTGGAAGATTTTCCTAATGATTATCGATATATATTGGAAGTTTTTTCAGATATAAATTGGGTTGCTTGTCTTTTCAAACATTTTTCTCAACACAACTTTGGTAAAGAGTAAGTAGCAGAGTAAATTAAAGGGGTCACACACTGGATGTGTCTGGTGGATGACATGGCACATTTTAAAATTCGAAACAATTACTTTATACAAAGGTACAAACACACCGCCAACGCTCAGCATCAGAATTCTGCAATGCCACGGAGCGCAACTCACATATTTTTCAATTAAATCAGACCCAAATTATTGTCAAAGGACATACAGATTATTTACTCTAGTCATCACTGGAAGATGCTGTTTTGTGGTTTGACAGCTTGAATGGAAGTCCTATTCAGTGCTACATATAGAGAAATTGCATAGTAAACGTTGACATTTCTAATGTGTTCAGTTTGCGCAGTTACACCAGTTTCATACACTAACCTGCAAACTCATCGACATCCCTTTGTTCATTCTTGAAGAAGTACAAACACCTTTGTAACTTTGGACTGCCATCTGCTGCATCGCATCAACTCGTCCTGTGTGTGTGTGTGTGTGTGTGTGTGGTTTACGGGGAAATTGTTTTTAGGTTACAAACTGGTAATTACAAGGGAATTTTGCTATAAATGTTGTTTATGAGGACATTTCTAGTGTCCCCATAATTCAAATCGCTTAAAACATACTAAAAGATGTTTTTGTTTTTTTTTTATGTAAAAATACAGAACGTTTTTTGTGAGGGTGAGGTTGAGGGGTAGGGTTAGGGTTAGGGGATAGAATCTATAGTTCGTACAGTATAAAAATCATTATGTCTATGGAGAGTCCTCATAAGGATAGCCGCACCAACGTGTGAGTGTGTGTTACCACGACCGGCTTCAGTAAATGTTATATCACCCTCTTGTGGTTTCCCAATAATATTATGCCAGACTGTTAAACAGAGGCAACTGAGTGAATTGGAAAGCAGGCACATTAGGCTTCTAATTTAAATGTCGGCTAATTTTAATATATCAGTGTTTCAAAAATATATAGATAAAATAACATGCCAATCAATTATCTATATATCTGTATTTTATGACATCCTTAAAGATCATGCATTTTAACACATTCAATGTTATTTTTGGACGTTTGACTTTTGACATAACAGTACAGAGCTACAAGAAACTAGAAGAAAATGTGAAGGGTGCTTTCCTGTGCAAAACACGCCACCACAATGCTAGGATGTTGGGGATGGTTTCCAGGGCGTTGCTATGCTGTTTCTAACATGTTCTGAGTTGCAAGGTGGTTGATTGCTGGACCAAGTTATCAGAACCCACCCCCAAGTCTCCCCAGAACCCATCTTGATACAAATCGGTCCCTCCTTTAATATAGGTACAATATAAGCAAGTACTACTAATTATTCAGGAGACAGAAACAGGCTAGTGTCATGTTGCAGACCAGACTCAAACCTGCATCACCCACGAGCACCACAGCTCAATTTGCTTCTGCATCTAACCTACGGTATAGGCCACACGTAGCTACAGTGGTTACCTGACGTGCACCTCTTCAAAAATTTTACTGCGCGTTGCTTCGACGCAGACCACAAGAGCTGTGATTGGTTTGCTGTGTTACCAGAGACCGCCCCCAACATGACAAGAAATTATCTGAGGTAGATTTGCATTTTCTCCGAGATTATTTTTATCTATGCATTGTATGTATCCACATGAACAAATGAAAACACAACAAAAACACATCTTTTACAACTTATTAAGCTCTGGGCTTTTTTCTCTGGGCTTTTACTCAGTATATATCTGATATGTGAGTGAAACAATACTTGTCGTATTCTACTCGAGCCCTTTCCGATCTGTATGATGTTTTGACCATATGTTTGACAGTATGGTGTACAGTACATAATCATATTTCATAAGTTTTGAAAACAGAACACTTCTAATTTTTCAGCAGTTTAAAATGCACTGGTTCATGGTTATTTTGCTTAAATGCATAGTAAAGATTTTAAGCTTTAAAACTACACCAATTTTGTGTTGGTCAAGCAAGCAGTTATTTTATTTATTTTTATTTTATATTTTTCCTAGCACGGAGCATAAAAAAAATGCCACAAAATGTATTTATTATTATTTAAGATACTCAAAAGAAAGCATACAGTCTATGCCTGATTTATTCTCTCTCCTCATGGCAGGCAACATGTATAATAAATAATACGTACCTAAATACTACATACTTTGATGAACTCGTTTTTAATGCTTCAATATTTTAATAAATACTTTTGGGGGCCTGGGTAGCTCAGTGGTAAAATACGCTGGCTACCACCCCTGGAGTTCGCTAGTTCGAATCCCAGGGCGTGTTGAGTGACTCCAGCCAGGTCTCCTAAGCAACCAAATTGGACCGGTTGCTAGGGAGGGTAGAGTCACATGGGGTAACCTCCTCATGGTCACTATAATGTGGTTCGTTCTCGGTGGGGCACATGGTGAGTTGAGCATGGTTGCCGCGCTGGATGGTGTGAAGCCTCCACACGCGCTATGTCTCCGTGGCAACGCGCTCAACAAGCCACGTGATAAGATGTGCGGGTTGACGGTCTCAGACGCGGAAGCAACTGAGATTCGTCCTCCGCCACCCGGACTGAGGCAAATCACTATGCAACCACAAGGACTTAAAAAGCACATTGGGAATTGGGCATTCCAAACTGGGAGAAAAAAGGGAAAACCCCCCCAAAAAATATATATATACTTTTGAATCCCAAATTGCATTATTACAAATCTTTGTTTATTTATTAAATGTACAATTATTTCAGAAATTAAGGCATTTTCTATCAATGCAATAACACTGCAGTATGGCTCCAAAATGACCCTGTTTTCTTGTCAATCTTCCTTGGAAACACCACTATTATTCAACTACACCTTCCTTGTTTAGTCTATAGAATCTTTTTGAAAAGTGGAAATATGAAATGGTTAGCAGCAGAGCTCTTGCTAGCATATTGTAATAGCCTGCAGGGATTCCATTTTCACCACTGAAGGTGTAAAAATTCAGCACTGGGTTTGATTCACAACCATAAAAACAAATGCAGCATTGCCATGGCCACTCCATGCAAAAGCTGAAATGAGAACAGACATCCAGTGGCATTTTATCCGTGTACTGCTGAAGGTGAGGGGGGAGTAGGCTTCTTGTTTTGAATCTTTAATTTAGTATTTTATTTTCGAGTTTCCCTTTCAGTTTTGCTTAATTTTCACTATATGACTGATTTAGTTTGAGTTTTTTTGGTCTTTTCTTTTAGGAGTTTGTTTGGTTTTAGGGCTGCCACTTTGCAGATGAAGTGTGTAAATTTTTGGTGTTAAAATACTTTCTTCTATCTTCTAGCTTAATATGCAGCGATCACTATGAGTAAGACATTCGTCTTTTCATTTTCCCAAAAACTCTAAACACTGCACATATACAGGAGACATCACATTCAAAAATATGGATTTAAAGAAAAAAACTGAGAAGAACCGCAAGTCGGACAGCTCTTTTCTATAGGTGTAACTGTAAGTGCTATATATACCAAAAAAAAGTTGTTCCTTGCACTTAAATGGTGCATGTTTAACAACACCAGAGTAGATTATTTTCATGGTTGTTGTTATTACCTCATATAATCAGGTCACGGTTCAATACCCACGTCCCTGGATGAAGTACTGTCTGCCCGGAGTCGATTCATACTATTCGCATACCTAAAGAACTTACTGTTTTGCCGGCCGAGAAGTGCGTCCTTCATGAAATACAGGACAAAATCTGACAGTACACAGTTTTGGATGCAGGGCATGTCTCTGTGGCACTATAAAAATTCCTCTGTTTGTTTTGAGAGACCCATCTAGTCGACACAACAACACTGACTCAACCAATGGCTTGAGTTGGGGGCAGGTCTATCTGTTTCTTTGATCAATTGAAGACAGATCGAGTATTCGGAAGGCTGTTTGTAACAATGTTTATTTTTAAAATTCCATCCAGTGGCGCTGTGGTGGCCAGAAATTACACACTTTAGCTTTAACTGATATAATTTAAACATGTTTAATGTTACATTTCTCAGTGCCCTCTAGTGTTATCGCTGTCTAGTAGCATATTTTAATTAAGATGTGTTGTAAAGGTTTCAAATGTAATAATAAACATTGTATCAAATATGTTAATTTTATTTTAGTTTGGGAGTCATGCAAAGGTATTTTAGTTTAGGCTACATCCACATTCATCCGGATACATTTGAAAACAGCGTTTTCGTGTTCGAAACGCTCTCCGTCCACACTGACATTTTCAGGCTTTTCCACAAGTTGCTCATCCAAACTAAAATGTACGAAAATGCTTAAATCCCCTTACTGTGCATGCGAAAAATCGCCATTCCATGTATGAGCTGAAATGCAATTGTCCTAATATATTTTGTCGCTGTACAGCAATTCTGAGTAAACTTTGTCACCTTTGATTGAATGCAGTGTGAAGCTTTTACAAAGTAACATTTATCTTTAACAATGCTCTCAAAATGAATAACAGGCACAATAATGCCACTACAATGTAGGCCACCATCTTGATTATTTTGGGTTGAATGGATCACATGACTGTGTCACATGACAACAAATACCTCATCGTTTTCATATCTCTGTCTTCCCTGTTGGACGGAAGGCCAAAACATAGAGAAAAAGATGCGTTTTCAAACAAAAATGTATTAGTGTGGACGTGGACTTCATTTTTATTTTTATTTTTTATTTACTTTTAATTTTAGTTTGTGTTATTATTAATAACACTGCGGGCAGAGGAGGAGGAATATGTGTTTCTTTAACCTTTGTCTCATAGTGTTTTGCAGAGTGGGGGAATGGTACTGTGTAGCAATGTTGACTCATGAATTATCTCAATATCGTCTCACTTGAGGAGAAGACAGCAGCCAATCATCGAGCCAAAAGATCCAAATCCAAAAGAGACACAAACACTCACTCACAAGCTTTACATCTACAGAAAAGCAATATGCATGTATTTATGCTTGCATTTACTGACTCTTATGCATGAAAGACAGTATAAAATAAACAGTATTTGATCAGTATTGAGTATTGAGTTTTCGATCTGACACAAACATTCACACACACACACGCGCGATCATCACCTTGCCAAGGATGCCCTACTCAGTAATCAATACCTCCCTTTAATGAGGGTATCAGGATGGGGAGTCTAAACACACACATACACATAGTTAACATCACACACACTTAACACAAACTTCATAAACTAAGCTTATACTATCAGCTCATCAATACTCATCAGCACATAATTAAAGTTTCCACAGTGATAGCGGGGGTGGTGATCAGAGCTCAGTCACATGTCAAGGTAATCTGCTATTTCTAATAAAGTACTTTGTATAAAGTAATAATAATTTATTGAATCATCTAATTTATGAATAAGGAAATACTCTCACCCACTGCAGATACTGAGAGCGAGAGTGAGAGAGAGAGAGAAAATATAGACCATTTATGTGCTTGATCAACATTCTGATCAGTGTATCATTTCCCTCTGATATAAGGGGTCACTTGTATGGTTAGGGAGGGCCTATGTTTATTTGATAGGAATGTTGCTCCAGGACCAATAAAGTAAGTTGATTCAAGAATATGTCCTACTTCATATTGTGCATCTACCTTGCATAATTTAGATCTGGATGTTCCACCAGGAATGAGACATGACTTGTTCCATCTGGTGTAGCATCCATAATTCATCACAATTACAACTGTAAACACATACTGTGCGTGTAAGAGAAGAGCAGGTGAAATCTCAGTTCTTACAGACTTAAAATGTTAATGACATTACCAAAGATGTTTTTCTTGTTTGAATATTTCATTTTCATTTTAAAGGTCAACCACCAAATGTTATTTGCTGGATGACCTGTTATTAGCACTATGTCTTTTTACCTTTTGTTTGGTGTTTCAAACCATGATAAGACTGCTGTACATAAAATTAATTGTTAACTTTGGAGTAAATACCCAGAAAAAGTTTCTGCACGAATTATTTCTCTATAGAGCTGCATATCAATAAAAATTATTTTATTAGTCTTAAGTGAATACGGTTTGTGTTTAAGACCTCTCAGAACATTGCTTGATGAATCATTAAGATATAGTTAAATATATAACATAGAGGTTAAATTCATAACCTCACACACACACAATAGCTGTCAAATTATACACATAGGATCGTGCAAATGTGGTAAACCTTGTCTCAAATTAAATTATTTTATTAACAGAGAATTCCAACTAGCCAATTAGTCTCATTGAGTGAGTCATGAGGTGAATGGTATGATTTAAAAGTGACATGCAAAATGTTCTAATTTCACATTTGTCCTCACATGTATGATAATTAGTGAACACAAATTTGTAAAGATTGCTACTTAATGTATATAATATAACCTTAATATAATGTATAAAAAAATTATCATATATATATATATATATATATATATATATATATATATATATATATATATCCTGGTGTAACCCTGCATTTTGGATTTTGGATTTGCTATAGGCAATGCATAATTTCATTTCATTTAAACCAACTGATCCCAGTTCAGTAAACTCTGGGCTGTCAGTAAACGGTTAAGTTTTTGAAGCACGGAGTCATGTGACAAAACAACATGGCAACGTTCACAGTGTACTTTATCTTTGGGAAAAGCGTAAACAAAACTACATCTGGTAAGAAAAATAATTACGTTTTTACATTAAAACCTGTTTGAGTCAAAATATTAGAGTCTCTAGTTTCTTCTGATATGCCATTTTTCGGTTTATCGCAAAACGTCACGCTGCTAAACACAACATACACTATAGTGGACAAAAGCACTAGGTTTTCATTAGAAATCCTATATTTACTGTGCATATTCACATTGAAAAAAAATAATATTTGCTGTCAGAGGCTTTATATGGAGGTAGGTGCATTTCGAACTGTTCTGAGACCAGTTCAGACAGACAGCACACTGGAGGTTAAGTCATTTACTAAACAGGGAGAAAGGGAGCATCCTATGTCTTTCCTATGAAGCCAAGTGCATTCAATCCAAACTTCCTATCAGAAGTTCAGTTTCAGGCAGCTGATGACGTTTGAACCACTCTACATGTTGGCAGACATGGTACAATGGTAAGCAGTACTTGACTGCCATAGTTGTAATCTAGTGGCATCTCTAAACCAAATTCACAACTGTCTCATCTCCAAGAGACAAAAAGACCAGAGAATAATAAAGTTAAACAGTATGGGTAACCTTTCCAATCTTCTGTGGTATTAAAGGTGCATGTACACACCATTACTTGGTCAAGATGACCAAATGGACAATGAACAGGAGATCTGGAATTTAAAAGAAGACCTCAGGCTAAGTGTTGTTGACCTGTTCAAGGTTTTTAACTTAAAAAGAATATAAATGACAAATGAAAGTTCTGTACATATTGACCTGAGAATGCATATAATTCACAACTGCAATGGCAAAGCACAGTCACTTGTTGCAACTAATGACCCCTTGAATTCAAAAAGTTTTCTGGCTTAAAGTGTTTTAGCTTTAAAAACAATGTGCTCTTAAATGTTGCTCATTTTTTAACTATTTCTGCCCATTTGATCCTAAAATCCATGCTGATACATATAGTTTGGTTGCATAATATTTGCAGAACAAGCATAAAAAGGAAACCAATCAAATGAAGCTGCTGAGACAGGAAACATTAGCTACTTATTAATGAAATTTGCATGAAAACAAGGCTCTTATTTGTAATCTTTCTAGGGGTGAATGTATAATTGTCATTCCATGGTATCTAACAAGTGACCACGCTTTTATGCTTGATTGATAATGCTGTTGAGGAATCATTTAAAATGGTCTTTTCACAGTGGCAGCTGGTGAGCGTTCTGTGTGGTGAAGCACCAGCCAAGAGATCTGTTAATGTAATGCTCGGTTAAGCAAAGTGCACATGGAATGCTGCTTCACGTTCTAATATGCCACCCCAATCACCCTTTTGTAAACATGATCTTCCAGCCAAATAGCAGAGTGGAGATTATTGTTTTTTATTTACTTGTTGAAGGTGCAGTGGGGTGGGCAAAGTAAACCGTGCATTCTTGATGATCTGCAATCTAGACCTCAGAGGACAAGGATTGTTTTGTTTTGTCGCTATATTGATCTTTTAGAGCATATTGTATAATTCCAGTTACCATTGCTTCCTGTTTTCACCCAGTGGATTAAGGAAATGGATTTGAATCATTTTAGCTTTTAAGAAATTGTTGGCATAATTTAGCTTGCAACTGTCAACAGTCAACATGATCACCCTGAAATGTTGCTTCCAAAAATTAATGTACCCTGAAATTAACCCCACACTGCCAGATTACTGACAAACGGCATTCCACATCAGACATTTTTGTATCAATTCAAGAGTGAACACATTTCCATCTAGCTCTTCTGAGACACAGGTTCTGGTCCCATGGGAAACAAGTGTTGTGGTAGATTTCTTCAAAACAGCAATCAAGGTGCTGTTTCTGGAGATGCAAAGTTCTGATTCCAAAACATTTTATTCGTACCACCCGGCCGAGGGAGAAGTTCCTGTCTTCTGCCCCCCTTACTTTATGACAGGCTTATAGAGGATGTACTTATGTATAGTTCCTTTGTTTATTAATATGTTACATGTGATTTTCTCCTCAGCAGATTTCCATGTGATATCAGCAAAAATATTTTAGGATGCATTTGTATACATTCTATATTAATCCAAGTTTGTCATATGATCAGATAATAAGAAGCATGCTCTTTATAACAAAGAGACATTTGTCTTTTGCTCAAAAACAGGATGTTCCATTTGAACTCATGATCACAATACCATAAACATAATGTTTTTTCTAGCTGCAAAGTACCTAACTATTATATTTTCTTTCACACTAGCAAAAGCATAACTGTTTCAATTTATATGCATAAAACACACTATAATCGCTTCATGTAGTTACATACTAAATTATTAAATGAAAATATACCATATATTTCCCCCTTTGGGACTTTATAGAGTCCCACTAATTTAGCCTAATTTAAGAGTGCTACTTCATAATCCAGTCCCTTCACTTATCACTTTCTATTGACCAATTTTAGGTCACACAGTCTCTCTTACTAATGACCAGATCATGGAACAGCACTCCTGTGGCGCATCAGGACTAAACACCTCCACCAACTCTTATAAAGGAAGAGTAAAAGATCCTGTCTCCCTGCACTCAAGAGATAGAATATTGTGTTTTAAGCATGAGCATGTAAATGGTTCAGCACTTGCCCCTGGTTTCACAGTTATGTAGAATATAACAGAAAATATAATTCAAAATCATAACATTTTAATTATAGTAGCATGAAAATTAAAAACCTAGTAAATATATAAAAAACATCCAAATAAAAAATCCCTTTCTTTCAACAATTCCATTAACAAAATATCTTCAACCTAGTTACTTTGTGTAATGTAGAGGGTCACCTCCAGGGAGAGGTTAGGCTAGCACTTTCATCCCGGGGCATGGCTCATTGTTCATTTCCTCATTTATTCAGTGGAGGAATCAATTTCCTCCCATTTTGTTCTTTCTGTCCATCCAGGAGAGTTGTCATTGTATTGTAGTGGACCATTCACATTGATCAATGTCATCTGCTTCACTGTTGCTTGGAGTAAGTATGATTTTATCAATGGTAACACACAACAGAATATTATTCCTCCCACAAGGATTGTTATTCCAATCATTATACCAATTGTAGCCAACCATGCACCCCATTTCTTAAACAATTCCATTTAAATTGTTATAAACAAACAAGAAAGATCTTAATCTTTAGTCACCATCATGTTTTCTTTTCTTTTCTCGGAGGGTCCAGGCGGGGTCGGAGGGTTGAAAGTTCCCCTTGCCTGCTCAGGAGAATTAAGGGTGGGTACAAGGGTGGGAACCATCTCCAGATCCAACTGCTCAGATGTGGCCATGACATGGCATGGAACAGACTCAGGCGTGGCTGTGATGTGGCATGGAGCAGGCTCATGCGTGGCTGTGACGTGGCATGGAGCAGGCTCATGCGTGGCTGTGACGTGGCATGGAGCAGGCTCATGCATGGCTGTGACGTGGCATGGAGCAGGCTCATGTGTGGCTGTGACGTGGCATGGAGCAGGCTCATGTGTGGCTGTGACGTGGCATGGAGCAGGCTCATGTGTGGCTGTGATGTGGCATGAAGCAGGCTCAGGCGTGGCTGTGACGTGGCATGGAGCAGGCTCAGGCATTGCTGTGACAAGGCATGGAGCAGGCTGAGACATTGCTGTGACATGACATGGAGCAGGCTGAGGTGTGGCTATGACATGGCATGGAGCAGACTCTGGCATGGCTGTGACATGGCATGGAGCAGGCTGAGGCGTTGCTATGACATGGCATGGAGCAGGCTTAGGCGTTGCTGTGACATGGCATGGAGCAGGCTGAGGCGTTGCTGTGACATGGCATGGAGCAAGCTCAGGATTCAGGGCAAAAGATGGCACTAGCTCAGCGACCATGACGATGAACTCTGGCTTGGCGGCCATGACGTGGAACTCTGGCTCGGCGGCCATGAAATGAAACTCTGGCTCGGCGGCCATGACGTGAAACTCTGGCTCGGCGGCCATGTCATGGACCTCTGGCTCAGCGGCCATGTCGTGGACCTCTGGCTTCAACATCCACCTCCCCAACAGTGAACGTGGAACCAATAATCTGCAGGGCGAGGTCGATATATTGAGTCAGGCTCCTGGCATCAGAGAAGAGATGGGCTCATTAAGTCCAATTAGGAAACATTCCTTGAGGGCCACCTCATTAAAGTCCACCCGGCAGGCCAGATCACAGAAGTCCTCTATATAATCCTCCAGGGGACGACTCCCCTGACGTAGGCGAAGAAGCCGAACTGCTGGGTGTATTATGGGCGGTCAGGTATTCTGTAATGTTTCTGCTGCTGGCAATGACAAAGACGATGATGTAGGAACCCAGATTCAGTTTATTTACAGTAGTGAAATCCAAAAATCCGTAAATCCACACGTGAACAAAACATGAGCATGAACTTGACTTGACTTGACATAAACTAGACTTGACATGGCATGAACTATCCAACAAAGTTACAATCACACAATACTTGACAAGGGATAATGGAAAACATGAGGGCTTAAATACTAGACATGGGAGAACACATGACAAAGATGACCAATGAACAGACAGAACTCTAAACAAGATAATCAAACAATCAACCAATGAAAACGACACAAGAACATAGAGGGAAACAGGAATCACATGACTAGGGAACACATGACATGAAACAGGAAATAAACTTTTCAAAATAAAAGACATGAAAAACATGAATCAACAAAATACACATGACAACCTGACTGTATAAATTCTTTGTATAAAGTCAAATAAGCTTCTATGCAACAGTCTAGTTTTAGGAGTTATAATCTGGCACATGTCTAACAATCACAACAGCTGCTCTTTCTCAGTTTGGTTAATCTAACACTTATATCACGCTACTTTCATGGCATGAAAAGAACAGCCCAAAGCTAAATTTTGTCGAGCCAGCTAAGAGTTAACTTTTTGCTTTCATGCATATTTAGTTTTACAGCTGTGTTGTTTCACCATTTTTATTCTTTTTCCTATTGTCAATTTATACTGTATTACATTTACCCTTCCATATACACTATATTGCCAAAAGTATTCGCTCACCTATCCAAATAATTTAATTCAGGTGTTCCAATCACTTCCATGGCCACAGGTGTATAAAATGAAGCACCTAGGCATGACGACTGCTTCTACAAACATTTGTGAAAGAATGGGCCGCTTTCAGGAACTCAGTGAATTCCAGCGTGGTGCTGTGATAGGATGCCACCTGTGCAACAAGTCCAGTCGTGAAATTTCCTCTGTCAGTCAACTGTCAGTGGTATTATAACAAAGTGGAAGCGATTGGGAATGACAGCAACTCAGCCACGAAGTGGTAGGCCACGTAAAATGACAGAGCGGGGTCAGCGGATGCTGAGGCGCATAGTGCGCAGAGGTCGCCAACTTTCTGCAGAGTCAATCGCTACAGACCTCCAAAGTTCATGTGGCCTTCAGATTAGCTCAAGAACAGTGCGTAGAGAGCTTCATGGAATGGGTTTCCATGGCCGAGCAGCTGCATCCAAGCCATACATCACCAAGTGCAATGCAAAGCATCGGATGCAGTGGTGTAAAGCACGCCGCCACTGGACTCTAGAGCAGTGGAGAAGCGTTCTCTGGAGTGATGAATCACGCTTCTCCATCTGGCAATCTGATGGATGAGTCTTGGTTTGGCGGTTGCCAGGAGAACGGTACTTGTCTGACTGCATTGTGCCAACTGTGAAGTTTGGTGGAGGGGGGATTATGGTGTGGGGTTGTTTTTCAGGAGCTGGGCTTGGCCCCTTAGTTCCAGTGAAAGGAAGTCTGAATGCTTCAGCATACCAAGACATTTTGGACAATTCCATGCTCCCAACTTTGTGGGAACAGTTTGGGGATGGCCCCTTCCTGTTCCAACATGACTGCGCACCAGTGCACAAAGCAAGGTCCATAAAGACATGGATGAGCGAGTTTGGTGTGGAAGAACTTGACTGGCCTGCACAGAGTCCTGACCTCAACCCGATAGAGAACCTTTGGGATGAATTAGAGCGAAGACTGCGAGCCAGGCCTTCTCGTCCAACATCAGTGTCTGACCTCACAAATGCGCTTCTGGAAGAATGGTCAAAAATTCCCATAAACACATTCCTAAACCTTGTGGAAAGCCTTCCCAGAAGAGTTGAAGCTGTTATAGCTGCAAAGGGTGGGCCGACGTCATATTAAACCCTATGGATTAGGAATGGGATGTCACTTAAGTTCATATGCGTCTAAAGGCAGATGAGCGAATACTTTTGGCAATATAGTATATATATATATATATATATATATATATATATATATATATATATATATATATATATATATATTATCATTGGTACTAACTCCACTCTCATACAACCAGAACATTTTTAAGTGCCCTCTCTGCCTCTAATGGTCAGATCTCTTCTACCTCATATGTTGATGGAAGGTTGAGAATAGGCTTAAATAGATTTTCTTTTCTGTAAATTACATATATACTCCTCATTATTTATGCAGCAAAGTTTGAGTCTCTCTATCTGGATCACAAATTCTACAATTTGTAGAATGGCCAAACAACCTACAAAGCCAATATTTTTGAATGTTTTTAGTTTTCTCTGTGTTAACAAAGAAAATTCCTTTCCAAATTTTCACAAGAGACAGGCTTTCATTCCCAACATTCATTCAACATATAAAAGACAAACCTTCTTTATTAGACAACATTTACTCCATTCATCGTGTCCCTTTATTTTTAGGGCTCATGTAACATTCGATTCACACCTGTCCCATTATTGATAGGGCTCATAAAACATACACTCTGTGTTCCTTATTATTTTTAAGGACTCATCATACATTCCAGTCCCTCTACTGGGCTCATGAACTCATTCACACTTTGTCCTTAGATAAAGGCTCATTGTTTATACTCAGTCATACACTTTCATACACAATTGCACTGCACACACTTTCAAACACAGATACAGATACTCTTACAACCACAGAAATGTTCACACTTCTTACAAACACAAGGCCTTCATAGAGCTCTCAAATACAATAAACTTCTAAAACTATTCTTTCTTCTCTCTTAGGCGACCTAATAAGCAGCTCTGCTCGCCGATTCACTTCCTCTACACGACGAAAGCGGTATTATTAAGAGTTTTGCCTACCCATGCAGGACTTTTCTACATATTATACACAATTTTCACTGTTATCCATCAAGGCCCTCTTAACAGTAAAACACAAATTTTTGCATGCAAGTCAATGCTTTTGGAACCAGAAATTTGTCTATTCTTTAATTTGGAGAAGCCTTTTTTAAGAATGATCTTACCACTACGGGCAGACTTTGTGGCGAGCTAACACAAACTCTTATACTAAAAGCAAAAATGCTTACCTCAGAGTGGCCACTCATTTGTATATAGCTCGCCAACAGCTGTTCTGATGTGGCAGCCTTCACTCCGCTCCTGAACCAATCCCACTTCTGACTCCAATGAATTATGTCATGGTAGATTTCTTCAAAACAGCAATAGAAGTGCAGTCAAGTCAAAAGATTTCTGGAGACACAGTTCTGATTCCAAAATTGTTATTTGTACCATAGGGAGAAGGGAGAAGTTCCTGTCTTCTGCCCCCCTTACTTTATGACAGGCTTATATAGGATGTACTTATGTATAGTTCCTTTGTTTATTAATATGTTACATGTGATTTACTCCTCAGCAGATTTCCATGTGATATCATTTACATTTATTCATTTGGCAGATGATTTTATCCAAAGCGACTTACAAAAGAGGAACACATAAGTGAATCATCTTAAGGAGACAGTGGTATGAAAAGTGCCATATTACAAAGTTTCACTAGCAACAGAATAGCATTCAAAACAGATTAAAGTGCAACAATAATTTTATTTTATTTTTTGGACTGGTTAAGTACTCATGGAAAAGATGTGTTTTTAGATGTTTTTTAAGACAGAAAGTGAGTCAGCTTCACGGATGGAGTTGGGAAGGTCCTTCCAACAATGTGGTATGATGAAGCCAAAAGTCCAGGAAAGTGTTTTGGTGCCTCTTTGTGTTGGTACAACAAGGCGACGTTCCTTAGCTGACCACAGGCTTCTAGTGGGCGCATAGCTCTGCAGAAATTATTTTAGGTATGCTGGAGCAGACCCAGTGATTGTTTTGTACACCAGCATCAGAGCCTTGAGCTTGATACATGCATCAACCGGCAGCCAGTGAAGAGAGACAAGGAGTGGTGTAACATGCGCTCTCTTTGGTTGATTAACCTGTTGATGCTCATTGACCCCACCCATGGGTTTGACTTTACTTTGCTTAAATTAGTTCACATTTACCATATAGTGTGCTGTTCAAAATTGTTCATAATGTTGACAAATTATACATCTTTATAATGTGATAAGATCTGGGGAAGGGTACAGAAAAATGTCTACAGCATTGAAGGTCCCAATGAGCACAGTGGGCTCCATCATCCGTAAATGGAATAAGTTTGGAACCACCAGGACTCTGGAGACATTAAAAGACACTTACGTGTTCAAGCTGAGGCCTCTGATGGGACTGCGGACCGGAGACACGATTTAGACGGCACGTCGGGAGAAGATATTCAGCGTCAGTTGTCCAACATGTCGGTGATGCTGACGAAGGTTCTTGCTGACTTGGAGGATCTCGCTGTAATACGTCGATCAATTACGGTGATGGAAACAAAATTCTCTGAGTTGTTTACAAGAGTGACAGAAGTTGAATGGTCCAAATGAGCACAGTGGGCTCCATCATCCATAAATGGAATAAGTTTGGAACCACCAGGACTCTTCCTAGAGCTGGCCGCCCGGCCAAACTGAGCGATAGGGGGAGAAGGGCCTTAGTCAGGGAGGTGACCAAGAACCTGATGGTCACTCTGACAGAGCTCAAGCATTTCTCTGTAGAGAGAGGAGAACCTTCCAGAAGAACAACCATCTCTGCAGCACTCCACCAATCAGGCCTGTATGGTAGAGTGGCTAGATGGAAGCCGCCACTCTGTAAAAGGCACATGACAGCCTGCCTGGAGTTTGCCAAAAGGCACCTGAAGGACTCTCAGACCATGAGAAACAAAGATTGAACTCTTTGGCCTGAATGGCAAGCATCATGCCTGGAGGAAACCAGGCACCGCTCATCACCTGGCCAATACCATACCTACAGTGAAGCATGGTGGTGGCAGCATCATGCTGTGGGGATGTTTTTCAGCGGCAGGAACTGGTAGACTAGTCAGGATCGAGGGAAAGATGAATGCAGCAATGTACAGAGACATCCTTGATGAAAACCTGCTCCAGAGTGCTCTGGACCTCAGACTGGGGCGAAGTTTCATCTTCCAACAGGTCAATGACCTTAAGCACACAGCCAAGATAACAAAGGAGTGGCTATGGGACAACTCTGTGAATGTCCTTGAGTGGCCCAGCCAGAGTCCAGACTTGAACCCGATTGAACATCTCTGGAGAGATCTGAAAATGGCTGTGCACCGACGCTCCCCATCCAACCTGATGGAGCTTGAGAGGTCCTGCAAAGAAGAATGGGAGAAACTGCCCAAAAATAGGTGTGCCAAGCTTGTAGCATCATACTCAAAAAGACCTGAGGCTGTAATTGGTGCCAAAGGTGCTTCAACTAAGTATTGAGCAAAGGCTGTGAATACTTATGTACATGTGAATTTTTTTTTCGTTTTTTATTTTTCATAAATTTGCAAAGATTTCAAACAAACTTTCACATTGTCATTATGGGGTATTGTTTGTAGAATTTTGAGAAAAATAATGAATTTAATCCATTTTGGAATAAGGCTGTAACATAACAAAATGTGGAAAAAGTGAAGCGCTGTGAATACTTTCCGGAGGCACTGTAACACTCCTTTCAGCGTGTTTTTGTTCCATAAAAATATCTCTCCATGGATGAATCATTGACAAAGTGGAAGGGTAGGCTGGCATTTCATCAGTTTATACCTGCAAAAAGAAACAGATTTCACATTATGTTTTTGTGTGTGTCACATGCACACTGAGTATTTGCAAGACATGATTATTTATATCAGATCCACTTGGGATCTCTATGTCTGTTGAAATGATCTTACCACCACCTTATGTGAGGAAGGATACTGGTATACCAGTCCCACATTCTCCCAGCAATGTTACGGGGTCTGTGGCACTGTGGGGGTAAATAGGATGAGAATGGCCATGATCACCTGTAAAATGTAGTAAAGTAGTAAAGAAGTAAGGTACTCACCAAGTACATGAGAGCTGTGCGGCACTCCCTTTTGTGTTAGCCCATGTTTTTGTGGATTACCACATCATGTAGCCTTATAGAGACTGCAAAAGAGAAGGCAATGTTATTATTTATTCATATTATTTACTTACCATCATAATTTTTTATTGTTATTAATAAATTTCATTTTAAAAATATCTTATTTAATTTGCTGAAATTGTTTATGAATATTCTTTACCATTATTTTTAATAACACTGAATTGAGGGGGTTCACGTGACGCCATGTGAGAGACAGACGTGTGAGACACGAGCTCTGCGAACTTTGCTAGTTTTTTAATTATTTTCATGTTGTGATCTGGTGAGATTCGATACACCCAATTACATACTTGCTCTTTGAGGTAAATATGGCAAAGAAGTCAAAATTCTCAGACTCTGGAGACATTAAAAGACACTTACGTGTTCAAGCTGAGGACTCTGATGGGACTGTGGACCGGAGACACGATTTGGACGGCACGTCGGGAGAAGATATTCAGCATCAGTTGTCCAACATGTCGGTGATGCTGATGAAGGTTCTTGCTGACTTGGAGGATCTCGCTGTAATACGTCGATCGATTACGGCGATGGAAACAAAATTCTCCGAGTTGTTTACAAGAGTGACAGAAGTTGAAAAACAAATCGATTATCTTGAGTCATCGGAAAGGGGATTAACCGCTAATCCGCCCGCATCCAAAACAGATTTGGAATTAATTTTGGAAAAACTGGAATATTTCGAAAATATGAGCCGAAGGAATAACATACGAACTGTTGGAATTCCTGAGCATGAAGAGGGCAGAGATATGGTGAAATTCCTGGACGAGTTTTTCCCGAGTCTGCTTGACATAACAGGCCACAAGCTGGAAATCGAGCGAGCTCACAGAGTCCCGGCTCGCAGAACTGCTGAGGGAGATAGGCCTCGATGCATTCTGGCCAAACTTCTGAAATCATCTGATAAAGATCTCGTGTTGTGCCAGGCGAGGAGCAAAGGGAAGCTTTCTTGGAAGAACCATAATATTTTCTTGTTCCCGGACTTTGCGAATTCCACAAGAGAGAAACGCGATCGGTTCAAGGAATGCAAGAAACTCTTACATCAGAAAAAGATCTCGTTTGCTCTGATGTTCCCGGCCAAACTGAGAATAGAAACGAAGAATGGTCACAAAGTATTTACTTGTCCAAAACAGGCACTCTCCTTTATAAATACACTAGAGTAAGCCATATGATGTTTCTTATATTAGTGGACTGTGTTGGGCCTCATGTATTCAGATAGAAGACAAAGGCAGGCCTAACAGTCGTAAAACCTAACTCAGCCCCCACACATTCCATGTCGTACTGATAAAAATCATGCCAAAATCAAAGGGAGTCCAAAACAGACTACAGATCCATGAAGCCTTGCCCTCTAAAGGATCGAGCTCTCAACTCCTATTGGATGAGGCACACAACAGAACGTCCCTCAAACATGACATCATCAGGAGTTCAAATAATTCTGAAAATGCTAAAAGAATTGCTTCCAGCGACTTCGTTCACCGAATACGGACGTAGCTTTTTGCTGCTCTCCGGTGCAGCCTCGTGGCTTAAGGAAGTAACGTCCGACTTGAAACGGTAGCCATACAATCTCCATCTCGCTGGACGAGTTGAGATTACTCTGTGTTCAACCAAACACTCTAACGGATCCAAAGGAGACCGCCGAGCAATCTGCATCTTCATCCGTTTGCCTGCAGAAGTGAAGAGATTAAAGATTTCTCTTCCATCTTCAATCAAGTCGACATTTCTGAGTTCTCCGCCAGCCCGCCGAGAATCAACAGCCGTACCGCCCGCCGACAGAGCGAGGAAACGGCCTCCCATCATCACACGAGCCTCAAGGAACCGGGTCGAAGTTGAAGGACGGAGGAAAACGCATTCTACCTGTGTCCTCATGCGATTCAAGTAAGAGGTTTACGTCTTGGAGGAAATAGAATATTATAGTGTGTAATTCTTGTGTTTCAAGGTTTTTGCTTGTTCAGTTTACGGACCGCCATGTCCGCTCATTATTAATACTCAGGGTATTAATTATCATGAATTTGTTTTGCTGTATTGTGGTCCAACCAAATTGGATTGTTGTGCATTTTCGCCATCGCGGGTGAGACAGAAACTGAGTTCATCCATTAGAGTCAAATAACGCAGGACTTTTACGAGCCCCGCTCGTAAAACCGCGTCTCTGAGTGATAAGCACAGCTGCTTTCTCTCCAGCTATCGCGAAATCAGCTTTCGGGCTGTCACTTAATCATCTCTCTCTCTCTCACTAACCACACTGACACACACACACACACACACTGTCACACACACACCTTATGTGTTATAGGATTATTTTTATTTCCATATCTAATCATATCACTGTTTAGTTTGTAGTTGTAAGTCGGAAGTTTATTGACTGCATCGTATAAATTATTAATTGATATTACTGCATTAATAAACTTTTGTTTATATTACAAAGAGAAGTGTTTTGGTTTGTTTTGCATACACCTGTGTCATGCTGACGGGATGTCAGTGCTCGGATTCAAACCTTATTCATTGTTTTTTCCCCGAAAATCGATATTCTTCGGATGTCGATTTTCCTAAGAAAACAATCTAATATTGAGACTGTTTTACTATTTGGTTATTAGTCCCTAATTCTAGGGTGGTGCCCCGTCAATGTTAATCCTTATTAATATTATATTGATTTTTGATAATTGATAATTATCTTTGATTGAATTTGAATGATCAATAAGCTAGTGTTAATTGTAATTAATGTTTCATCGATGTTAATAATTAACGACTATCTTTGATAATTGTTGATTTAAAGGATTAAAAAAAAGCTAACATTGATTCTCATCAATGTTCTATTGATTTTAATAATTAATAATTATCTTTGATAATTATTAATTATTGCTAATAACCAAACTTGCTCCTAAACGGAGCACACTACATTTACTGGAGTCCCATATGAGGTTTTAATGAGTTAGATCCAATTAATTAATTTAATTATTAATTAATAACTACAGAAATAATTATTAATTATTTCTGATAGTAACACTGATCTAAACAACCAGTAAAGCCCTACAACTGACTCACGGTTGAGAAACTCTGTTATCTGAGGAAGCTGGGTGCAATTTTTGTTTCTTTTTGTGTTGACTCCGCCTAGCGGCTGGAGTTTGTTTTATGGCATGACTCCAAGAAACTTTTGCATTGACGGAAGATTTTTTGTTACACTGAAGTTTCCGGCCAGATCGAGAATGGACACTTTGGATGACCACAAAATATCTATATGCTCACATAAAGGACGTCTTTTATAAAGTTGACAGGCTGAGTAAGTTTTTTTTTTTTTTTTTTTTTTTTTGCGCGCGGCCTCCGAGTTAGTTTGGCTCTTGATCATCCGAGGAACTGGGATGCCGGTTTTGTTTTTCGCGCTGGCTCTGACTAACGGCTGGAGCTTGTTTTGTGGAATTACA
Source organism: Myxocyprinus asiaticus (assembly GCF_019703515.2). Taxonomy (NCBI): domain Eukaryota; kingdom Metazoa; phylum Chordata; class Actinopteri; order Cypriniformes; family Catostomidae; genus Myxocyprinus; species Myxocyprinus asiaticus. The sequence goes on along the minus strand of NC_059361.1, from coordinate 30,688,858 downwards.
CTACTTCGGGACAGTTGTGGTTAAATATGTTTGTTCTTTGTGCTTATGCCTCCTAGTAGAATGATTACCTCATCTGCTGCACTCATAACAGCCAGTTCACTGAACAATTGTTTGTCTGTCCGAGGAAACTGAACGGTTTTATATCAGCTGGAGTTTATTTTGAGGAGGAACACACCTTCAAGACAGTTCTGTGAATGAATCTACATGTTTTTTTCTGTTATTCTGCCTGTTGGCTGGGGTATGTTCTACAAAGTATTTTCTGTTATTGTAATTGTCCCTCACAAAATTTGTGCAGAAGCACCGGACTCAAGCAATCCGATGGCAAAGTTGTCGCGGGGGCTCTCGTAGGCGTACATGGACTCTTTGAGTTTAAAGGGATTGTCACCGGTTGGTGCTGTCGTGCGGGGGGTTAATGCACACGTTTTTCTTTTTTCTGTTTGTTTTGTTCTGGGGGAAGTTCGGGGTTTGATTGTTGCATTAATGGAGAATGTGGTCTGTATAATTTTGTTTTTGACACACTCATTGTTTTATTTTTTTATTATATCAATATGTCAAATGTTAATGTGAATGGGTTATCTCTTTCCACATGGAATGTAAATGGGTTGGGGCACCCCATAAAAAGAAGGAAGGTTATTTCTGTTCTTAAGTGCAATAAATATGATATAGTGTTTCTTCAAGAAATGCATCTTTCCCTGCAAGAAGCTGAAAAATTTGGGAAGATATGGGGTGGGCATGTTTTCTTTAGTGCTGGCTCAAGTAAGAGCAGGGGAGTCATTATATTGATTAATAAACATCTACAATTCAAATGTCTCAAACAGATTAAAGATAAATTAGGAAGAGTCATTGTTGTGTTAGGAGAAATTCAGGGGCAAAGGTTGATTTTGGCTAATATTTACGCACCTAACGTTGATGATCAGGGCTATTTTATAGATCTTGAAGGGATGTTGAAAGCTGCTGGCATCTCTCATGACATAATATTGGGAGGAGACTTTAATTTTTTGATGGACTCAGTCCTTGATCACAGTGAAGTAAAAGTGTTTAAACCCCCAAGAGCTACATTGACACTTCACAAGATCTGTAAAAATCTTGGTCTTGTAGATATCTGCCGACTTTTGAACCCATCTGGTAGGGATTATACATTTTTTTTCATCAGTTCATTAGATTTACTCTAGATTTTTTTTATTTTTGTATATCGAAGTCCATCATTTCATCTGTTGTTGATTGCTCAATTGGAAATATCTTAGTCTCAGATCACGCCCTGGTGAGTTTAGAGATATTGCCACATACAGAGAAAAGGAAATCATATAAGTGGCGCTTCAATGTATCCCTTTTGCAAAATCCTGATTTTCAACAAATGTTAAAGACTGAAATCAGTGTCTATATGGAGACCAACTGGTCCTCGGTATTCTGATTCTTAAAAAGGACAAAGATCCAAGCGAGTGTAAAAGTTACCGTCCAATTTCCCTGATCCAGCTAGATGTAAAAATTCTGGCTAAAATTTTGGCTAAGTAAAGTTATGACATCTCTTATACATATAGATCAGGTGGGATTTATTCGGGGCCGCAGCTCTTCTGATAACATCAGGCGTCTCACCAATATCATGTGGTCAGTGGCGAATGATCAGACTCCGGTCGCTGCCATCTCACTTGACGCTGAAAAGGCATTTGATATGGTAGAATGGGATTATCTTTTTAAGATTTTGGAAATGTATGGGTTCGGGAGTACATTTATCGGTTGGATCAAGTTACTTTATAGACACCCTGTAGCAGCAGTACAAACAAATGGATTAATTTCAGATTATGTTACTCTGGATAGGGGCACCCATCAGGGTTGCCCTCTTTCCCCATTATTGTTTTGTCTTGCCCTGGAACCATTAGCAGCCGCGATAAGATGATGATTTTCCAGGGGTGATGGCGGGAGGTGTGGCACATAAGCTTCTGCTTTATGCAGATGATATTTTATTATTCGTCTCCGACCCCACTAGATCTATGCCTTGCCTCCACAGAATTATTAATTCCTTTTCCAAGTTCTCAGGATACAAAGTCAATTGGTCTAAATCCGAAGCTTTGGCTTTGACAGCATACTGTCCAGTAACGGCCTTCCAGCCAGGCGCCTTCCAGTGGCCCAAACATGGCATTAAGTATTTGGGCATTTTATTCCCAACAAATTTGTCTGATTTAGTCAGAGTTAATATTGACCCTTTAATAAAAACAGTTTTCAAACGATGTAGACAGGTGGGCTTCATTACATTTATCGATGATTGGGAAGGTTAATGTTATTAAAATGAACTGTATTCCAAAATGTATCTACTTGCTACAGTCTCTCCCTGTAGATGTCACCCTCTCTTATTTCAAGCAATTTGATAGCATAGCGAAGTCTTTCATTTGGAGTGGTAAGTGCCCCAGACTACATTTCAATAAATTACATAGGCCGATTGACAAAGTTGGGCTAGGCCTACCCAAGATTTTGTTTTATTATTATGCATTCGGTCTCAGACATTTGGCTCATTGGCCGCTTCCACCTGAAAGAGCCCCTCCCTGGTTCTGCATTGAACAAGAACACCTTGCCCCTATTTTGCCATTGCACAGCCTTTCCATCAAACTAAATAGAGAAGTTAAATCACACCCCATTATTTCACATTTACACTCAGTATGGACAAAAGTGTCCAGAGTGTTTAATTCAGATATTTATCTAAATGTTGCCTCGAGCCTATAGCTAAACCCCAAACTATGCATTAATAAGTCCCCTTTTTGTTGGTCAGAGAGGATTGTGAGGGGGGTTAATTCACTCGGTGATCTTTACGAGAGCAGTGTGATGAGATCCTTTGTTTTTTGTTTTTTGGTATCTTCAGTTACGCCATTTGCTCTGTACTATTTCTGGGAGTAGCATACACCCACCTAAAGCAGCAGATACTCTAGGAGTGGTGATTTCTGCTTTTGGAAAGGGCCATGAGGCATCAGTGTATTACTCCTTATTAATTCAGAGTCTGGGGGATGGAGTCTCAACCACTCTCAAGAGATTATGTGAGAAAGATTTAAACCTGGAATTGGAGGAGAGAGAATGGGCTAGGATTTTAAAAAACATAAAAACTGCATCGAGAGATGCAAGGGTGCACCTTATACAATTCAAGATTTTACATTGGTTCTATTGGACCCCCTCTAAATTGTATAGGCTTGGGCTTAAAGACACACCCACCTGCTTGTGATGCCAGTCAGAGGAAGGAGACATGGCCCATGTTTTTTGGTGGTGCGCTGAGATTCAGGAATTTTGGTTGAAGGTACAGAGTGTTCTGTGTGACGTGTTGGGCATTCGGATTTCGTTTAGCCCCAGACCCAGATGTGTGTGTGTGTGTGTGTGTGTGTGTGTGTGTGTGTGTGTGTGTGTATATATATATATATATATGTGTGTGTGTGTGTGTGTGTGTGTGTCTGTGTGCGTATATGTTTATGTATGTATGTGTATATGTGTGTGTGTATATATATATATATATATTATTTTAGTCTCTGTAAATGTGTGCACTTATGTAAGACCACTGGGATGTTCGTTTGGGGTGGGGTTCTTGATCGGGGAGGGGAAGTAGGGGGTGTTAATGTTGAATCACTGTATATATGTTTTGTTTTTCTTTGTTTTGAAAATTAATACAAATGTTAATCACAAATAACACTGAATTGACATATGTCTCTAACAAAGCAATGCTATATGATATTTTACATCATATAGGATTTTTCCCTAATCGTGAATAGAGACAATGTCTGGCTTCATTGCTGTAATATTATGTTCAATACTATTATCAATACCAATGCAATCCTACCGTAACTTTAGCTGAAAATATATATCCTATTAAAAAATCCTAAAACAAAAACTTTTCATCAAAGTGAGCATGAGTGAACACGACAAAATAAACAGTAATAAACGCTGCAATGTGCTGAGCAGAGCATTGCCAAATAGATTACAAAGGCAGTGAAAGGGCATAATGGCATTGTACAGTACGATAAAAACTAATGTCATAACGAATTACAAGACTGTATATGTAGGACAAACATCTTTAAGTCATGCATTTATTATAGTCTATGCATGTTTTTTGGAGGTTTTGAAGTGAAAATAAAGCTTAACATTTACTCACCAATGTTTAGCCCTCCCGTGTGCGTCAGCTGTAAAACCCCACGAACCAGCGAAATGCAAGGCTCAAGTAAAGTGAAAATAATGGCAACATAAATTGTTGGTTAATATGTTTATTATAGATTATAGATATTTAAGATTTTTAGAGATTTTGAATTGAAAATAAAGCTAAACATGTCCTAGTTTACTCACCTACACTCTGACCTCCTGGCACACTAGCTGCGAGTGTCACGTGAATACAGAATACCTTGTGATTGGCTTGTTGCGCCAGGATGGAATTTAGACGATTACATGTTGTAACAAAGTTCTTAGGATGCGGGCAAGGAGGAAGCGGGAGACGGCGAAATCCAACTCAAAAGGTACTTTTATTTTTATACTTTTCAGTATTTAACACACTCAATGTTTTCTTTTCAGCAGAACTGGTTTCTGGTTCACACATGCTGTAAGCTCAGCTCTCTCTCTCTCTCTCTCTCTCTCTCTCTCGGGACTGGTGTCTGGCTCGCTCTTAAAGCCTGTCTCCACTCTTACTGCAATGACAAACAGCTGTTAGAGACAGTCATTGCCAGGTGATGATCCTTACCGTTCTCATCTCCTGATCTCACTCTCCATTTACAAACCAGCGCTTAACCAAACCCCCACCACCACACATGTTGTTACATTTCATTTCAAGCACATGAAAAACTCACGCCGGGGGGTGACAGTCAGAAAAATGGAACGTACATGTGAAAAGGTTTAAAATGCGACTTGAGTGCGACTCGAGTCCGAGTCTCTAACTTGAGTCCACATCTCTGATGTGGACAGATACATTTTTTTGCTGTTCAGACTGCAGTCACTTTTGCTAGCACATCAAGTGTTCAAGTGGTTTTTTATTGTCGTTCGACCATATACAGTTAGTACAGTACACAGCGAAACGAGACAACGTTCCTCCAGGACCATGGTGCTACATAAAACAACATAGGACAAACACAGAACCACATGAGACTACACAGACTGAATAAGACCTACATATTCCTACATAACGTGCACGTGCAAACATGTGCAAAAAGTACAGGACAGTACAATAATTACTAAAAAGGAAACAGGACAATAGACAATAGACAGTGCAATGCCGACCAGTACACATTTCTAATCTAAGTAGTGCAAAAAGATGACACTTTCTAAAAATGCAGAATGTAAACATAACATACTATGAAATAGTGTTCTATGGACATAGCAGTTATTGAGGTAGCAGCCAGGTATAAAGTGACAATGAATTAAGTGCAAAGTTGGATGGTGTACAGGTGTGTGTGTGTGTGTGTGTGTGTGTGTGTGTGTCAGTCCAGTCTCTGGGTATTGAGGAGTCTGATGACTTGGAGGAAGAAGCTGTTACACAGTCTGGCCATGAGGGCTCGAATGCTTCGGTACCTCTTGCCAGACGGCAGGAGGGTGAAGAATTTGTGTGAGGGGTGAGGTCATCCACAATGCTGGTTGCTTTGCGGATGCAGCGTGTTGTGTAAATGTCTTTGATGGAGGGAATAGAGACCCCGATGATCTTCTCAGCTGTCCTCACTATCCTCAGCAGGGCTTTGCGGTCTGAAACAGTGTAAGTCCCAAACCAGGCAGTGATGCAGCTGCTCAGGATGCTCTCAATAGTCCCTCTATAGAATGTGGTGAGGATAGGGGCTAGGAGATGTGCTTTTCTCAGCCTTCAAAGAAAGTAGAGACACTGCTGGGCTTTCTTGGAAATGGAGCTGGTGTTGAGGGACCAGATGATGTTCTCCGCCAGGTGAACACCAAGGAATTTGGTGCTCTTGACGATCTCCACAGAGGAGCCGTCGATGTTCAGTGGAGAGTGGTCACTCTGTGCTCTCCTGAAGTCAACAACCATCTCTTTTGTTTTGTCCACATTCAGAGACAGGTTGTTGGCTCTGCACCAGTCCATCAGCCGCTGCACTTCCTCTCTGTATGTTGACTCATCGTTCTTGCTGATGAGACCCACCACGGTCGTGTCATCGGCGAACGTGATGATGTGGTTCGAGCTGTGCATTGCTGCACAGTCGTGAGTGTGGTGGCGGTGGAGATGCTGTTCCCAATCCGGACTGACTGAGGTCTCCCAGTCAGGAAGTCCAGGATCCAGTTGCAGAGGGAGGTGTCCAGGCCCAGCAGGTTCAGCTTTCCAATCAGATGCTGAGGAATGATTGTGTTGAATGCTGAGCTGAAGTCTATGAACAGCATTCGAACATATGAGTCCTTTTTATCCAGGTGGGTGAGGGCCTGATGGAGGGTGGTGGCGATGGCGTCGTCTGTTGAACGGTTGGGACGATACGCGAACTGCAGTGGGTCTAGTGAGGGGGGCAGCTGGGTCTTGATGTGCCTCATGACAAGCCTCTCGAAGCACTTCATGATGATGGATGTGAGTGCGACGGGACGGTAGTCGTTGAGGCTGATGGCTTCTTCAGCACGGGGACGATGGTGGTGGCCTTGAAGCACATTGGAACGACGATGCTGCTCAGAGAGATGTTGAAGATGTCGGTAAGACCATCCACCAGCTGGTCTGCAAATCCTCGTAGCACTCTGCCAGGAATGTTGTCTGGTCCAGAAGCCTTCCGTGGGTTGACTCTACGTAGAGTTTTCCTCACATCAGCTGTGGTAAGACATAGCACCTTGTCGTTGGGAGGAGGCGTGGTCTTCCTCACTGTCATGTCATTCTGCACCTCAAACCGAGCGTAGAAGTCGTTCAGCGCATCTGAAAGGGAGGCATCATTGTCACAGTCAACTGATGTTGTCCTGTTGTTGGTGATGGCCTGGATGCCCTGCCACATGCGCCACGTGTCGCTGTTGTCCTGGAAGTGACTGTGGATTCTGTGGGCGTGTGCGCGCTTTGCCTCTCTGATGTCCCGGGTCCTCAGCAGTGCACACACCTCCGCAGTCATCCACGGCTTCTGGTTGGAGCGTGTGGTGATGGTCTTGGAGAAAGTGACATCATCAATGCACTTGCTGATGTAGCTGGTCACTGATGCTGTGTATTCCTCCATCTACATTAGTTGTCATAGCAAAGATGCAAACTTGCGTATGTTCACAATGCGTGAGTGTTTATCAATGGAGGTTTATCATGAGGTCATCCAAATATTAACATTCTTTACAAAAAATTGCTTAAAAACGGGAGAGGTGACATATGCAATGTTTATTGCTGCTAGGGTTTACACTGTCCCGTTTTTGCCAGACGTTCTGGATTTTATCCCAAATAGGTCGTGCTTATTATTTTAGCAGGCAGAGAAACATCCTGTATTAAAGGCTTTGAAGCATAAAAGGGTCAGACATCGAGACTTTTGAAGAGGACCCCCGTCCTGTATTAAAGCGCTCACAATGCTCCAGCGTCCCGTATTCGCATGAGACATGCAACTTCATTGCACTGTGGAGGCTCACAGTCGGCGTGTGTTACCACACCTTAGCGCATCTCTTTGGGTCTGTAAAGCCAATGTCTGAAATATTTTAAAAGAGGTTTGCACTGCTTTGCTGCCCTGAAACACCGTATATATGTGCATTCCAATCAGAAGAGATTCTCATACTTCACCTTCCACTGTCGGAGGGCTGAAAGATATAACTCATTCTGAACTCAGTTTTTAAGTCATTTTTATTGAAAATGATCTTGTAACAATCCTACAGCATGGCATCATCATTGTTTTCCCTTTGAAATGTCCTGTTAAGGCATCGTTTATGCCGTTTTTAATGCAGTACATGTCAAAACCTAATGAAACAACCTGTCACGCACAACGAATGACGGAACAAAAACACATTAAATCCAATCTGACCGTTCAGACTGAGATGCATTAAGAAAAATCTGATTTTAATAAGATTCCATACCACCTACGAATGTGGTTCGGATCAGGTTTGTTAAAATCAGACTTTTTGTGTTTTTGTCCTGCAAAAACCTAAACGGATTTGAGTCAGATTGGCCAAAAATCTGATTTTTTCTGCCTGTGTGAACATAGTCTTAAAAGCAAGAAGTTGACTTTTCCATCTCTACTTCGTTTGACATCACAGCTCATAGCAGTGGCAGGATACTCTCTAAATGCTCTTGTGGTGCCATCAACTAATCAGCGTTTTCAGGATGTAATTTTCCTGCATCTCCAGAGTAATTTGTCACAGTTTTTTATGGCTTAGAATAGATGATTGCCTCAAAATTTGTACACCGAAATGAGTGCCTATGTGTAGCACCAGCCGAGCAACTGCAATTCAGATAAATATGAATGCTAACGGAAAGCTCTTTTCAGATATTACAGATCTCCTTTATGTAAGAGGAGAAAGTTTTTATATTTGAGAATTAGATCATGTGAAAGAATAGTTCCCTATCTGTCACTCACTCAACGTTGTGTCGATGTAGTGACACTAGGGGTCACTCTTGGGAGCCCCAAACACCTCTGCTTTTTTGAAAAAAGGCCAATGAGGATTGGCGAGTGGAATTTGCATGCCACTCCCCCGGACATACGGGTATAAAAGGAGCTGGTATGCAACCACTCATTCAGATTTTCTCTTCGGAGCCGAGCGGTTTTATTCATTGAAGCTGAATTCATCCACGAGTTCATTCACCTCATCTGCTGGATTCTATGGCACATTTCAGTGGCTTCTCCCCCTCTGCACCCGTGGAGTGCAGAGAACGCCCCTGGGCGCTTCGGCAGAACAACATAAGAGTATATTTTCTTTCTAAAAGAGTGGCACATACAGAACGTCTTTTTAAAGATGCCTATGCGTTTGTGTGTTATTCCTGGTTACGGTCGTTATCTCTCTGCTTCTGATGGCCACGATCACTGTCTTACGTGTTTGGGCGCTGCCCACGCAGAGACATCGTTCGTGGATGGGTCTTGTCCTCATTGTGAGAACATGACCATGGCAATGTTGCGGTCACGGCTCGCATTCGTAAGAAAGCAAGCCACCCCAGCGGCTCCCCACCTCGGTCCTTCTACCTACGGGTATGAGGCCATGCCGGTTAGCACTGGGGGCGATTTGGGGACATCAATGGGACCACATCCACCGGGTATCCCCCACGGACCTCCCATTCCCCAGCACGCTCGCTTGCCCTGGTCGGGCGTTCGGACGAGACTGCTGGCTCATCTCAGGGCGAGTTCGACCTCTTGTTCGGAGCCCGGAAAGACGAAGAGTTATCAAGCACAGCATCGGAGAGCGGGCTCATCCAGTCGGACACAGAGGCTTTGACTGGGCTTTCTATGTACATGCTTTCCCGGGCGACCGCGAGCGTCGGGCTAGAGTGGAACCCTCCACTCTCCCCTAAACCCTCGTGGCTCGATGATTGGTTCCTGGGCTCGGGGCGCAGCCCACGGCCATGCCCCTCCCCCGTTCCTTTCTTCCCGGAAGTGCATGAGGAGCTGACATGATCGTGGGAGGCAACTTTTACTGCCCGGTCCCGGTCTTTTAGCTCCCCCCGCTCTCACTACCCTTGATGGTGGAGTGGCCAGGGGGTATTCAGTGATCCCCCAGGTGGATAAGGCACTCACGGTGCACTTGTGTCCGCAGAGTGCCACCACCTGGCGCTGGTACCCGAAGCTCCCGTCCAGGGCCTGTAGCTTTACGTCATCCCTGACGGCTAAGGCCTACGGTGCCGCTGGACAAGCTGCCTCCGCCCTGTATGCCATGGCTCTCCTGCAAGTACACCAAGCCAAGGCGCTAAAAGAACTGCCCGAGGGTAGTTCTGACCCAGGATTGATGCAGGAACTGCGCTCGGCGACCGACCTCGCTCTCCGGGCGACGAAGGTCACGGCACAGTCTCTCGGGCAGGTGATGTCCACCCTGGTGGTCCAGGAATGCCACCTTTGGCTCAACTTGGTTGAGATACGAGAGGCTGACAAGGCACGGTTCCTTGATGCCCCCATCTCCCAGGTTGGCCTGTTCGGCGACAACGTTGAGGACTTTACCCAGCAGTTCTCGGCGGTGAAGCAGCAGATGGAGGGACACCCCCCGACGCAGACACTTATGGCTCCCAGTCGGTTAACAAATTCCACTCTTTTTGGGGAGAAAAGAGAGGAAAAGAGGCCTCGACTGGCTAGCCTGTCCCTATTGTTGGGCAGTTGACTTGTTCCTGAAGGACCGTTTGGCACTCATAAGAGCATTGGGGAAGGTTATGTGATGGCCTGTTGCGCTGGCTACAAGGTACACAGCAGTCTGCCCATCACACACCGCCAGTTCACGTAACACAGTTCAGATAGTTGTGACGTTTTGTATAGGGACCCCTAGTGTCACTACATCGACACAACGTCGAGTGAGTGACAGATAGGGACATCATGGTTACTTTCGTAACGAGACGTTGTGTCCCTCTTGCCACAACGCTGAACTACCCGCTGAAATAGCCGGGACCTGCTCTCGGCTCCTCAGCACAAAACCTGAATGAGTGGTTGCATACCAGCTCCTTTTATACCCATATGTCTGGGGGAGTGGCATGCAAATTCCACTTGCCAATTCTCATTGGCCTTTTTTCAAAAAAGTAGAGGTGTTTGGGGCTCCCAAGAGTGACCCCTAGTGTCACTACATCGACACAATGTCTCATTCCCTCCATCAGGGAACGGAGGTTACTAAAGTAACCATAACGTCATCATAATCATCATTATAATGTAATGAATGTGCTGTAATATCTGTGTAATGAATGTAATTTATTGTTCACACCAGAGAAACCAGAGAAACTTAGAGCTGATAATACATATTTGCACAGAAAATGGAATAGTTTCTGTGATACAGGGGTCCATCTCTTTATATTTTCTTAGAATTTCTTGACCACTTGTGCCTTTTAAGATAGGTAATCTTCATTACAGTGCTTGCATCATCAATCTCTAAACTAGCAAACTAATATAAATCTCATAGTAGATTGGCGTTGCTTGTGTTTACGTGTCATGCATGGATATTCTGTTGATTAAGAAGGTGGGTTTCTCAATATAGGTGTACCCAAAAGTGTTGTCAACTTTAGTGTAGTCTGTGCAAGTTTTCATTTACTCAAATTATTTGTCTCATTCCAGTTCTCCATCTATTATGGTCCATCTGATATTTGCGGCTATGCCAAATTGGATTCTTATTGTGCTCTCTTAATGTGGCTCGCAAATTGCAGGTGCTTGCTTAAAGCACATCATTATGTTCCACAACATTTTCTGGAGAGCTCCTGTGCTTAAAGCGAGCAGAATGCTTCTAAGCAAAGGACAACAAGAGGTCGTTAAATACATATTCCTACTGCTATTGTTGTCTTTCATGGAGCTCAGTGTGCAAGCTCTTGTTGATATATAAATTGTTTTCAACTAATGGCCAGTAAAAATAGTTGCCTCATCATTTTTAATGGGGATTTCAAATCGCTCCATTTCAGCAGCATGCTCTCATTTAGCTAGCCAGCCATACCGTGGGATTAAAACGGAAATGTTCAAGTTGCCAGAGGAAATGGGTCTAATTCAACAGAATGCTGTGGCCTTACTCTTCTAATATTGGTCCAGAGCATAATGCCATTGTGGCAGACAAGCCTCTCGTTCATCGGAAAAGGTGGAAGCCAAAACCGGATTAACAATCAAAAAGACTTTAATTCAGCATAAAACACTGGACTGAAACATAACAAAAGTGCTCACACAAAACACTGCTGGGTGTGTCTCTTTCTCTCTCTCTCTCTCTCTCTCTCTCTCTCTGGCATCCCCGGCTCCTCCTTTTATCTCTCTCCCACTGATTGGGCAACTCAGCGCCGGGCGTGAATTCTCTCGGCCCGGCCACGCCCTCCTCCACGTCACATACCCCCACTTCCTGAGTAAGGCCGGGGAAACCACCGGTCTGATTACTCAGCCAGCTGTCCAGCGATCCTCCGTGATGCCGGGTGATGGCACTGGATTCCGCCTCCTGGCAGATGGCAACAGCTCCTCCGCTTCCTGGCGGACGGCAGCGGTTCCTTCTTAGAATGTTTTAATTTGTTTATGTTTATCAGTGGTCTCTTATTTGAGAGGAGGGAAACAGCAAGAGAGTGAGATGTTTGTTAGGATTTAATAGTATTTGTGACCGGGCCTGACCCAAGTGGACATCACAGACTCATTTTTATCATTTTTCAATTTACATTAGGCAGTTGGTTATGGAGCCCTCTAAGTTTTCCTGCCATGCCTAGATTATGGGTCTAGCGACTGCACCATGGCCCCTAACAAATGACATGTTCCCCTGCACTTTAAATCAAGATGAGTTTTAATTAGGCCTTCGCTTCATGCTCCCTTGTGAGTTTCTAATCAAATCAGGGGAATCAAATCTCTTCCTCCACTGTTTTCTGAACGATCACCCAGCATCTGCTTAGTTTTGTTGCATTCTTTTTGCACAGTAGAAGGAGACAGTTCATTATGCACCACATGTGCGAAAACTACTGAGTAGCAGTAGCTTGTCCTCAGTATGTATGGTATATAAAAAAAAAAAGAAAAAAAGAAAAAAAGAAAATCTATTAAATTGCATGCAAACATTTTATTTTATTTTATTTTTTATTTTTTTTGTTATTCAATTGTCATACATTTCATATAAAAACAAGGGTTATAAGTCAAACCTTTAGTTAAAGAAAAAATATAAACACATCTATATTTAGTGCACATAAACACATTTTCTTGTATTGTTGTTTTAAAGGGAAAGTTCACCCAAACAATTAAAATTCTGTCATCATTTACTCACTCTCATGTTGTTCCTAACCCAAATGACTTTAGTTTTTCTGTGGAACACAAACTTTTATTGGGCAGAATAGGTCTTAGCCTCTGTCACCATTTTCTTTCATTACATCTTTTTTCCATGCAATGAAATTAAATGGTGATCAGTGTTGGGTGTATCTGATAACAAAGTAATTAGTTACTATAATCTAATACATTTTTAGTCAAAAAAGTAATGTAATGTATTACATTTTAAATTCTTGTAAACAGATTACAGTTACTTACAGTTAATTACTTTTAAGTTCATTACTTGCACTAAAGTAATATGTACATTTAAAATATGAATTCATGTTAGTGTTTCTGTGACAGCTGAAGGGTGTGTGACAATGAATGTGGAGTAAATATAGACATATCGATTTAAGCTGGAAAAAAAACTTTTTTTGGAAAAGTGATTTATAAAGTAACTTAAAAGTCAAATACACTATCTGGCCAAAAGAAAATGTGCATACTATAATATTTTATTGGACAGCCTTTAGCTTTGATTACGGCACGTATTCGTCGTGGCATTGTTCAACAACCTTATTTAACATCACAACATTTATTTCCATCCAGAGATGCATGAATGTTTGACCGAGATCTTGTATTGATGACAGGGGAGTCGAACCACTCCGTAAAGTCTTCTCCAGCACATCCCAAATACTTTAAATGGGGTTAAGGTCAGGATTTTGTTGTGGCCAATACATGTGTGAAAATTATTTCTCATGCTCCCTGAACCACTCTTTCACAATTTGAGTCAAACTTTATTTATTTATAGAGCACATTTAAAAATAACAGAAGTTGACCCAAAGTGCTTTACAGATCAAACAAACAAAATGACTACAAAATGAGTGATATAAAAACAGATTGATTTAAAGTTAAATATAAAACATAATAAAATAAATAAAAACATTTAAAATACAACATCATGTATTTATCCATTTCAAACTATTCAATGATCTATTCAGAAGTTACAGAATAAAAATATGTTTTTAAAGAAGATTTAAAAATGGCTAATGATGAAGCTGATCTCACATGGAAAGGGGGATTGTTCCATAGATTAGGACCTATCACAGAAAAGGCATGGTCACCCTTAGATCTATAGTGACAAAGAGGAACCCTTAATAAAAGTTGATCAGAAGACCTGAGCGCTCTGGTGGGGGAGTAAGGGTGTAGAAGGTCACTGATATATTGGGGCACGAGACCAGATAGTGCCTTGTAGACATAAATCAGAATTTTAAAATCGACCCTGAATTTCACTGGAAGCCAGTGTAGAAATGCTAAAACTGGGGAAATGTGATCCCTCTTTCTTGACCTTGTTAAAAGCCTAGCTGCCACGTTTTGAACTAGCTGTAGGTGGTATAACGCAGTTTGGGGCAGACCAATGTCCAATGAGTTGCAATAGTTCTTTCTCCATGCCTTCTTAAAGAAGTTTTCATGAATATCAGTTCCAGTGTGACAGCTATAATTAACAGCTCATTAGCAAGTGAAGCTGTTCCAAGTAGTTTTAAACATGTAATTCTACATCCTTTGTTAAAAAAACCTTTTTGGGATCTGGCAATACACAACAATTATAGATTTATTTATTCGCAGCTCTACTCCTATCTAAATACATTTAACATTTTAGATACATTTCAGTCTGGTTTCAGACCCTTGCACAGTACTGAATCTGCATTGTTAAAGGTCACTAATGATATTTTTCTCTCCATGGATTCAGGTTCACCTGTCGTCTTACAGTGCCGCATTCGACACTACGACCATAATATTCTCCTCAAACGTCTAGAATGTATGGTTGGCATCCAGGGTATGGCCCTCCAGTGGTTTTCCTTCTATCTAAAAGAAAGGATGTTCTCTGTAAATTTACGTAATTTTACTTCTATGTCGGCTCAATTACAGTGTGGTGTCCCTCAAGGGTCGATTTTAGGACCCTTGTTATTTTCACTGTATATGTTTCTTCCGAGCTCTATTTTTCAGAAGTACAGCATATCTTATCACTAAAAAAGATTGGCAGTAGATGAGCGAATGGACCGGGAGTGACGTAAGGGCTGAGAAAAAGTAGGGAGAGGACAGGTAGACACAGACTCAAACATTATTGAATTATGGTCAGAAATGCCAATATCTAAGACCTCTAAGTTGGATACAGAAAGACCATAAGACAACACAAGATCTAATGTATGACCCATACTGTGAGTAGGACCAGTGACATGTACAAAATTTAAAGACTCGGTGAGGGAGATAAATTCATTTACTAGAGGTTTTGATGGACAGCATACATGAATATTAAAGTCCCCAAGAATTAGGAGTCTGTCACCACGAGGCATCAGTCCAGAGAGAAATTTCGAAAATTGTTGGATAAAGTCCTTATTAAATCTGGGAGGTCTGTACACCAGTGCACAGAAAGCAGGACCCAAGATGTCAATCTTTAATATTTGGACCTCAAAACTGGAATACATGTCCATAGGTAGTGTTCTGCATTTAAAAGAGTTTCTAAAAACAGTGGCAAAGCCACCTCCTCATCCTGAAGTCTGTGGGGAATTTAAAAAGTCACAACCTGGCGGTGTTAGATCCCCAGGGCCATTTGTTCGCCAGGATTCAGCCAGGTCTCAGTGATGAATAAAAAGTCCAATGATCGTGATATAAAAAAGTCATTCAGAATAAAAGACTTGTTCAATATTGAACATGCATTTGTAGGGCTTTACTGGTTGTTTAGATCAGTGTTACTATCAGAAATAATTAATAATTATTTCTGTAGTTATTAATTAATATTTAAATTAATTAATTGGATCTAACTCATTAAAACCTCATATGGGACTCCAGTAAATGTAGTGTGCTACGTTTAGGAGCTAGTTTGGTTATTAGCAATAATTAATAATTATCAAAGATCGGTATTAATTATTACAATCAATAGAACATTGATGAGAATCAGTGTTAGCTTTTTTAAATCCTTTAAATCAACAGTTATCAAAGATAATTGTTAATTATTAACATCGATGAAACATTAATTACAATTAATACTAGCTTATTGATCATTCAAATTCAATCATCAAAGATAATTATCAATTATCAAAAATCAATAGAATATTAATAAGGATTAACATTGACGGGGCACCACCCTGGAATTAGGGACTAATAACCAGATAGTAAAACAGTCTCACTATTAGATTGTTTTCTTAGGAAAATCGACATCTGAAGAATATCGATTTTCGGGGAAAAAAAACAATGAATGAAGGTTTGAATCCGAGCACTGACATCCCGTCAGCATGACACAGGCGTATGCAAAACAAACCAAAACACTTCTCTATGTAATATAAACAAAGTTTATTTATGCAGTAATATCAATTAATAATTAATACAATGCAGTCAATAAACTTCCGACTTACAACTACAAACTAAACAGTGATATGATTAGATATGGAAATCTATGTTTTGTGGTGAAATAAAAGATGTGCATTTCAGCAAACTGCGATTATCAAAATTGACACCCCGCTTCACATCACTTGCACCAGTCGGAGGGTGACGGCGTGAAGACCAGATGGCCAGTATGTGGTGGTTGTCAGGTTAATCAGCCGGTAATCTGCAGGGATGTCATCGTGACCCTTGATGGACATACCGGGGGCGACGCGCAATTCCAAGTGCAGTGCAATAGTTGTATACTCTGTCTGACAGGTGGTCCGAGGAATTAAAATGCCGTAAATCCAGAGATGAGTAGAATAAAACCATATCAGAAGAAAGATGATTGCATGGACTTGCAAACAAGCAGGGGGCTCTCCACTGAAACTGGTGAGGGCAAACAGCAAAACTCCAGTAGGCCAAGATGGGCAACAGAAGGCAGAACGTCCTCAATGCATCCACCAACACGACTCTAATTCAAAGTCCACATGCTCCAGCCCCACTGGACGTCAACAATGTACAGGGAATCAAGCAGCCTATTTAAGACTGTATGTAGCAGTCCCGACAAAGACCATCAGTGAGTGCAATGGTGTTCATTTCCTTTGAAGTAATCCAGTAAGACGTGAGGTGATGCGTAGATTTCAAACAAACTAAAAAGTCAATAGTCCATAAGATTGTCCATAAAAGAGAAGTATAAAACTCGATTTCCTGAGGTCACTCATACAGAAGACCACTAAAACAAAAGCATCTAAAAACATTGAAAAGTACCTGGAGAGCAGCGGCAGACTAACACGCCAGCGTTCACTCTACCGGAAGTCGTAACGAGCTCAACAGGCCTCAAGCATTTGAGCCTGATGAATCTTGGCATTGTCATCCTGGAATGTGCCCGTGCCATCAGGGAAGAAAAAAATCCATTGATGGGATAACCTGGTCATTCAGTATATTCAGGTAGTCAGCTGACTTCATTTTATTGCTGCATAACATTGCTGAGCCTAGACCTGACCAATATGACTGTTATGACTATGTACAGTGGGCACTATGCATGACGGGTGTATCGCTTCATGTGCTTCCCTTCTTACCCTGATGTGCCCATCGCTTTGGAATAGGGTAAATCTGGATTCATCAGACCACATGACCTTTTTCCATTGCTCCACAGTCCAATCTTTATGCTCCCTATCAAATTGATTTTGTTGTTTTTTCCGATTAGCCTCACTAACAAGTGGCTTTCTTGTGGCCACACAGCTGTTTAGTCCCAATCCTGTAAGTTCTCGTCACATTGTGCATGTGGAAATGCTCTTACTTTCACTATTAAACATAGCCGTGAGTTCTACTGTAGATTTTTTACAATGTGACTTCACCAAGAGTTTTAGTGATCTCCGATCACGATCATTCAAGATTTTTTTCAGACCACATTTCTTCCGCGAAGCTGACGGTTCACCACTGTCCTTCTAGGTTTTAATAATGTGTTGGACAGTTCTTAACCCAATTCCAGTGATTTCAGCAAAAATGTTCTCTTTGCTTGATGCAGGCCAAAATTTGCCCCTTCTAAAACACAGTAACATCTTTTCCACGACCACGGTATATATATATTCCGACATGGTTGTTTAAGAAATGAGGAGCTACACACTGCATCAGTTAGAGTTAAAAGAATTGTTGCCAGCTGAAACATATTAATCACTGCAATAATGATCCAATCATAGGCTCTTAAGTACCTGCTTTTTTAAATCCAAACTGCAACTTTTTTTTTTTTTTTTTGCCAGGCAGTGTAATTAGTAATTATTACTTTTTATGTTAAGTAATCAGTAAAGTAATCTGATTAAATTTTTAGAGAAGTAATTAGTCATTTGTACTGGATTACTTATTTTGAGTAACTTACCCAACACTGATGGTGAATGAGACTAACATATTGCCTAACATTTCCTTTTGTGTTCCAAGGAAGAAAGTCAGATTGGTTTGAAACAAAATGAGGGTTAGTAAATGATGATAGAATTTTCATTTTGAGTGAACTATCCCTTTAAAATCATTTTCTGAAAACAATAGCATTACATGTTTGTTTGTTTTCATTAATAATGTCTCTCTGGGGGGTCCTGGGTAGCTCAGCGAGTAAACGCTGACTACCACCCCTGGAGTCGCGAGTCCGAACCCAGGGCATGCTGAATGACTCCAGCCAGGTCTCCTAAGCAACCAAATTGGCCCGGTTGCTAGGGAGGTTAGAGTCACATGGGGTAACCTCTTCGTGGTCGCTATAATGTTGTTCGCTCTTGGTGGGGCGCGTGGTGAGTTGTGCGTGGATGCCGCGGAGAATAACTTGAAGCCTCCACATGTGCAATGTCTCCACGGTAATGCACTCAACAAGCCAAGTGATTAGATATGCAGATTGACATCTCAGACACGGAGGCAACAGAGATTCGTCCTCCGCCACCCGGATTGAGGCGAGCCACTACGCCACCACGAGGACTTAGAGCGCATTGGGCATTCCAAATTGGGGAGAAAAAGGGGAGAAAATAAAAAAAAGCACATTATTTTGCTGTCTCTGCATCACATAAAGGAATAAAACCATGCCTGACCTGTGACTTATCTTAGACAACTAAGATAAGAACTGAAACATTTTTAAGAGCTCAGAGACTTTTGATGTCATCTTTTGTCTTTTTTAAAAAACAAATTGTCATTTAGGGAACAAAATGTAGTTTTGAACAATTTGATAAGCACAGTGAACGATTGCAAGAACTCCTCAGAAAAAGAACAAGTAGGAGATTTTTGCCCTTTGTGAGCAAATTACTGATTTATGAAGTGTTCTTAACCACCTTCATACCTATTGTTGATTATATAAATGTACAATGATAATGATATGCTGAATTGTATGTTATGGTCACAGAAACACTTATTTACATAATAGATATTGCAGGGATGCAAACTACTCACCTTTCAGCTAGTCACCTTTCTGAAGCTAATTTGCCCCAACATTTTACTCATTAAAATAACTTGAAAAGGTTATTTTAAGCTTAAACACTTGAAAAAAGTTTTAAATACATTACAAATCTTTAAATACAACAAACAAATTAACTGAAAAGATACATCTGGAACACCTGCTATGACTTTCTCAACTTTTTTTGCCTCTCATGAGTTTGCATCCATGATTTTGATGCATGTGCTCATCGTGTATGTACAAAATGTAATAACTTGCTTCACCTCTAAAACTTTTTCGACTGACATCAGAAATTCCTCTTAGTTTTCAACCCTTTTCCTCCAGCAACCTACGTAGCTCTATTTTTGTATGCCCACTTTTGGATCAAATTCATTCTTGCCCCATATTTGTTCTCATTGAAAATCCTGTTTCACTCTGAAATACTTTGGATTACAGAAGTATAATGGGTTGCGAAAAGTGTTTTAAGTTGACTTCAATGCCATTGCAGGGTTGACCTTTACAATGGCAACATTCAATGATTTGTTTTTATGCTTTTATGATTTAAAACGAATGAACATAAAATAAAGAGCCTGATTTTCTTACAAATTTTCTATTCGACTTGAAGATTCAGTGAGATTCTGTATAAATTACAACTGCACAATAAGATGAAATGGAAGATTACACAATTTTATTTTGCTGTGTGAATGCCTTGCTTTCATAAAGAGAATATGATAAACCAATGTTTAAAAATAAACCATCATTCTGCATTCGATGAACTCTGGATCTAAACCCAGGATGTTGTATGATTCTTTATGAGATTCCTTGACTTTTGTTTAAACAGAACAGCATCACACACACATGCACAAAGGAGGTATCTCTTTCCACACTTGCTCTGTCCATAGAAACTCCACGCGACTGGATTATGCTGGCTGTTAGGAAACACAGGAGTTGTACAGCTCACAAATGGAGTTCCAGCATCTTTAGATAATAATCGTTTTAGCTGCTGCAGGAATCAAACAGTAGCCCTGAAAGTATATTACAGACGGATAAGAGGCTCTATACTCATAGAAGGATGACTTGCTATTGCTGGCTCCTTCATTGCTGCCATTCAACTCTAAGAATACTGTGACATCAATATTCTGAGAAATCGTTGGTGAGAAGACAGCACTTGCATTATATAGTGTCTTTCATAATCATACTGTATGTGACTCACTCAGTACCTTTTGAATCTGTTGAAAGCCCATCACAGCAAAACAATATATGAGAGTCTTTTCAGATAGGGTGTTGTATAGAGTGTAGATGCAAAAATATCCCAACGGTGCTATCCTTTACTGTTGTTTCATACTGTTTGCTGCCTCTTTTTATCCATTTCTTACAGGCTTTTCTGAGATTGTCAAAGGGCAAGATTGCCAATAAAATCCTGTATCAAAAGAGATCTTGGAAAGTGTGTTGAAGAGCAACTGAAGATGCAGGATTGGGGGGGGAAGAGTATTCAAAAATATTGCCATCATTTTATTGAACCCTGTTTAATTAGTGGTGCTTGCAAAGACAAGCATTACTATTACCATTGCTCTTACTTACAGAATAAGGATTTGAACATTATGGTGCCTTGATCCTGCCATGGAGGGGGGAAAAAAGTTCATTCTGACTTTATATCTTGCAATTGTGACTTTATTCCTTGCTTCCATAAAAAAAACTACTTAACCCTAATCAGAATCAGAATCAACTTTATTGCCAGGTATGCTTACACATACAAGGAATTTGTCTTGGTGACAGGAGCTTCCAGTGCACAACAATACAATACAGCAACAAGACAGAGATAATAATACTAATAATAATATATTTTTTCTTTTAATAAAAATAAATTTTGAATAGAAAATAAAGTATATATAGAATACACAATAAGACTATATATAAATATAAAAAGCAAGGCAGAGAGAGTGAGTACGGTAAGGTTTGACACCTGTGAGAAATCACCTAACAGCTGTTTTGTGTTTGCAGTGAGAGCGGAGAGGGATTTTAAAGGGCAGTCCAGACTGCCGAGGGTGGGGGAGAGGGGGGGAGAGAGATGCACAAAGCTGTGTGTCTGTGTTTGTGTGTGTGTGTGTGTGTGTGTGTGTGTTTGAGTGTTGGCTGAAAAGCAACATGTTTTTGTGAAAATAAAGAGACTTACATTGGATTGTATTTTGGGTGAACTATCCCTTTAAGTAATACATTTCAGCATATCACTTGTTCTGCATCATTTGTACTACAGACATCAAAATGCACGGTTTGTTGTGGAGAGGTGTGCTGTTACTTTTTAGAAGTGTGCAATCAGACTTAAGATTTTTACCCAGAGGAAGATAAATGTGTGAAAAAGTCCCTTAGGCTTACATTGGAGAAGGAACCCAAGCCATATCTAGGGACCAGAATATCATGCAGACTTTTGGGTGGGCTCTTTTGACTTGGTATAGCATAGTAACACGCTGGCAACCATCTAATGCACTGTGGCGGCGAGTTTTGCATGTTCAAGCACAACTAACTGTTTTTAATTATTCAAAAAGTTCAACACACAAGCACTGACATCAACACATTTGAATACAAACTGAAATTCACCATTGCTTAGTACCCATAAAATATGGATGAAATGATAAAATGTGCTGACCTGTTTAAATGTGCTTATGTATACTTCATACTATTTATTTGTTAGACAGTTTTAAAGGTCAGTGGTTTAACAACAGGACAGCTTTGATTTGATTTTGTTTGGTCTATAGGCATTGACTTTCAAAGCACAGGATGGAGGAATTTGTTTCACAGAACAGTGAAGCTGCAGAGGGATTCAGGTATTCCATCCTGAACTGGTGGAAACAAATCCAAGGAGATATAGAGGAATAAATGGATAGAGAATATAGATATATTTCTTCTAGTTTCATGAAGGTAAAAGTTAGACTGTTTTACTGAGGTGGGATTTTGGGACTGTTCTATTCAGAGAAAGTGTCTTTCCAAGCCCCAAAACCAGCTAAACCTATAGGAGTTTTTGAAAGAAGAACTTGTGAACTCATAAATAGACTAGAGAAGCCCTGTGATGTATTGTTGTCTCTTCTTGGGAAAGGACCATCATGGGATATATTTCAAAAGCAAAAGCACTGCTTAAATGCCTATCAAAAATGCTCTTTGATAGATGTTTCCAAGATCCTTTAGCAGAAGCTCTCAGGCGTTCTTGCTTAGAGAATCTCAACATTCTGTTGCAATATTTCATTGCTGGCAGTGATAGATTTGCTTTGAAACCCTTGCAGGGACATGCATAGACAACATGTGATGTCAGTATTTTGCCCCCATGCAGTGACACTGTGGCTGCAGGTCTGTTAGAATAAACCTTGATATGTTTTGGGGGGATTTGTCAGGGGTTGAGAATCAGCAATGGGATAGCAGGATACCTTGGGCCATTGAAGTTGCTTTTGTGTATTAAATATGTCAAACTCACAAACATTTCAGATCAAATTTACAGAGTTATGTTTATTAATGGGGCTCATTATGGTTTTCATAATGTAAACAGCCATCTTTTTGCCCTAATGATCCCAATTCTCTTTTAATTCTTTATTTTTTACAAACACATGCCATGTGTGGGCAGATGCTTTAGCTTATGCAATTTTGTGTATTTAGTTAAATGCTGCCAAGTTAGCAGGAATTGTTGATGCTATTTGAAACTTCTTTGCTTTTTCAACCTCTCTTTAACCACCATTGTCAAAACTTGATCACTGTAGCCAAAAATTTATCAAATTGCCCTTCAATGCCACCAAACTTGATGGACTAATTATGTTCTGAAAAGTAGGTCCCCACAGATCTCAGGAAAATGGTTAGGTAAAATTGATTTGGCCTTTTGGTGACATTTTCAGTTTCTTTCATTTGGCAAATGAATAATTTTTACATTCATGATTATTATGTTTTTAAAGCATTTAGCTGACCGAGACAAATTTAAGGGAATCCTAATAGATTTATATCATAGTGCAAAATCGGTAGTCTTTGATCACATAGCATGGAGATATTTGGCAGAATGATGTCCTTAGTCACTACTCACTATCATTGCATCTTTTTTGCCATATAAGTGAATAGTGACTGTAGCTGTAGTCATTCTGCCTAATATCTCCTTTTGTGTACTACAGAAAAATGAAAGTCATATGGGTTTTGGAACAATGGTGAGTAAATGATGACATAATTTAATTTTTAGTTGAACTATCCATTTAAGGCAGGTTTGCTTCAGCTTGACTTTCTTAGTCTCTGTTTATAATTTTGGGGAAGAGTGTGGAGGGGAAAAAAATGCCATGATTCTAAAACTGTATCCTTTGCCAAATCCTGACCTTGACTATTGTTCAGGCTGACTTCCTCCAGTGTTACAAATTTGTTTTAGTCTTCTTTTTTATTTGATTTGATTCTTATTTATTTATATTCTTTGATTGTGTTATATGTATGGTTCATTGCAGTGCTGTGATTGACTTTTACTCACCTTGCCAAAACCATTAGCTTTTCCAGGCCATATTTTGTAACCATTTCTTTCTTTCTTTACAGGGTGTTAGAAGATCTCAGTGCACCAAAGTCACCAGGTTCTTTGTAGAAGTAAATAAGTAAGAAAAGAAAGGAGAATTAAAGGGTAGAGTATTTGATGTGAGCATGCAGTCTTGGAGCCTGTTACCGGTGTAATTTTGGTGTAATTGCGGGCGTGTCATCTCTCTTAATGTCGAGTAATTGCTGGGAAAGTGGTTGATAACTGCAGGGCTACACTTGCTACACAGGACATTACATGCTCCTGCCTGTAAAATAATGGAAATGTGTGATTCTATCAAAGACGTCAGATGTGCGGCACTCTCCTTCACAGACAACCGCAGCGTTTTCCAGCAGTGTCATGTGCGTGTTCAACTTTTGCACACACGCTGGTAAATTGAACTGGGTATGGATCATGTGGTGACTTTGTGCTTCAAGGAACACAACATCTCGACCACAAAACACACTTGGATGCTTGGACTGGCACAATCTTTTTTAAATGGATTGACGTGGAATAGTCCATGCACCTCTGAATAAACAAGATTTCGAATTAATCGTCACACTAGCGTGCTCTGACATCAAACTACAAGCTTCTCTTAGGCCTGTAAAATGCTGTAAAAACCTTAAAGTTAGCTAGTCTTCATTTATGTGGTTTATACTCTCATTGGGGGAAAAAAAATTACAAATGAGATATTTTTTATTTCTCATTTGTGTCTTTTTAATTTTTCTAAGGAATTTTAAGAGAACCATCTGAAGACAACATTAATATACAGGATAAAACTTACCGGTGTTTGTCGCACTGTCGTTCTTCATATATTCATCATTCATCATATATTCAGTGTAGTGACAAACGCATACGTTGTTCATTACAATGAGTCATGTTTTCATTAAAAAGGAAAGAACTGTCTAAATAGATTGCTATCAATACTCTATAGGTGCATCTGTGGCAATTGTGCCATCATGCCCACAGAACAAGAAAATATATGCTGCTTAGAGACCCCTGTGGTAGGTACACAGTGCAGAATGTCTGTGTTTACTTACATGAATCCCAGAAATAAATCTATATTTTCAAATTAAAGTTTGACCACATTGGTCTTTGTAGGTTGTTAAAAGGATTGTTGAAGTGATGCACTCTGAAATTCAAGTAAAACAATGACAACATGCTAATGCTACGGGCAGTTATTATTGAAAGCTGGATGCGACAAGATATGCAAAGCACGCATTAAAACTAATACACATGTTCAACTGAAATCACTAGGATCAAATCAGAAGAAAATGAAACAACATAAATTCAGCTAGTTCTAAAATTAAGCTTGGAAATTTTAGTGAAAACAATTAAATACTCAGTACATATCTAACATTCTGTAACATATGAAGCAATAGAATTAAGACTCACACTTGTCTGTTGTGACATTACTGCCGGGTCCAATATAGCTGGCACTGCATCAGCTTTTGATTTAAGTCTATCTGCAAAGTCTGTGTCAAGCTGAGTCTTGTTTGAAAAAGAAACCACAGTAAAATGAAGCGAACAAACAAACACTGTCTTACTGATGCGATCCAGGACTTCATTAAGAATAAACATTAGCCACTCTTACCTAATGTTAGGATCATTAGAAATCATATGCAAACAACCTGGCACTGTACAACTTTTTGAAAACTTTACAGGCACCTCAAACCTCTTGTTGCTCCAATAATCCTTGTGTTTAGCCCTGCTGTGCCTACTCTCATCTACACTCTAACCACGAAACTGTGGGTGGGCCAAAGAGGCAATGATGAAGAAGTAGGCGTTGACCTGTTTATGCAGAGGCTGACTTGTGCTGATGTATTCATCTCTATTACGTAATACAGACGAGGAAGTAGAAAACAAGTCATTTTGTAATATTAGTTTCAAAAAAGCCTTTTTTTTTTTTTTTTTTTTTAACTAATGAATAAGTTTTGAGTTCTGAAACTTACAGTATGTTTTTATACAATAGTACTATGATCTCTTATATGTTAAAAGATCAAGGAAAATTTTATTTCTCAATTCATGACCCCTTTAAATCGACTGAATACTGTTCACAAGACTCTAGACTGACATTTAAGGGTTAAACTCATGTGACACAACAACATGATGTTGATTTCCGTGAAGGGCTTCTACAGTAGCAGAGCAAACAAAAGTTTCTCCCCAATTTGGAATGCCCAATTCCCAATGCGCTCTAAGTCCTCGTGGTGGCGTAGTAACTCGCCTCAATCCGGGTGGTGGAGGACAAATCTCAGTTGTGAGAACCACATATTATAGCGACCACGAGGAGGTTACCCCATGTGACTCTACCCTCCCTAGGAACCAGGCCAATTTGGTTTCTTAGGAGACCTGGCTGGAGTCACTAAGCATGCCCTGGATTCGAACTTGTGACTCCAGGGGTGGTAGTCAGCATCAGTACTCGCTGAGCTACCCAGGCCCCTCTCTTTAAGTTTTTTAAATGAAACCAGGTTGGGTGTAAAAAGTAGCTTCTCTAGTTTCTTTTGATATGCTGCTTTAAATAATTCATTCATGTTTCGTGCGTCAGCGCGCTGATAAACATGATGTCCACATGCATGGATTTTGGAACATTATTCCCTGAAAAGTTGAAAAAACGTTACTCATTTTGAATAACTTTTAACATTAACAATGTGTTCATCTAAACACTGAAACAAATTTGCTTTCAGAGGATTTATACAGAGTTAAGATGAAAATAAGGTGCATTTTGTACTGTTCTGAGACCAATGCAGACAGACAGCACACTGGAGGTTAAGTCATTCACTAAATAGGGAGCAAGGGACATCCATTAGCTTTCTATGCAGCTAAGTGCATTCACTCCTAAAATTCCAACCAAATGTTCAGTTTCAGGCTGCAGATGATGTTTGCACCACTCAACATGATTGGCAGAAATGGGACAATGGTAATCAGTACATAGATTCAGAATTTATAATGAATAATTTTATTTTAACATGGTTGGCAATGACTGGATGATGCTAGCCATTACTTTGACTCAGAATGTATTATTCTAATTTCTGATGTAATGTCTGTAACATCTCAAAAACATGAATAACCAACACTCCTGGAAACATAAACAATTTGATGAAAAAAAAATCTGACTTTCTATAACTTGGTATTATTTAAAATTTCACAACAGTCCCGATGTCCACATATGTTGACATTTTATTTTTGCTTGTTTTTTAGGTGCTAGTTACAAATCAAAAATAGAAATGGAAAATGCACACAGCAGTCATGCTCGGGTCTCAGGAGATTAAAGAGAAAGCAAGTTTATCTTTCTTAACTTATTGGCAAATAGGTTTTTTTTGTTATAAGCCTGAATATCACTTAATTTGTGAAATTTCTCTGAAAACAAGACTTATGTCATTTTACTTCTCAAGTAAATGTGTCTTGTTTTAAGGATGTTTAGATATTTTTACAAGAAAACATGACAAATATACAGATTTTTTTGCAGTATAATTAAATATATCTGGAAACTCCATTATGTCTCCTGAGATATGAAAGGGCAACCTGTGAGTAATACAATTTTCCACTGTGTATTTATATGGTTAAATGTGTGTGTGTGTGTGTGTGTGTGTGTGTGTGTGTGTGTGTTTGTAATCTATTATAGCAGTACTATTGTATGTTTAGGCAAGGGTTTCAATGACTGTGACAGAGGTTAGAGTAAAGTACAGGTCGATCAAAAGAGGCAAGCCCACTTGCCCTCCCCACTGGCCTGCAAAGCATCAGAATTCTAGCAAGACACGCAATCCATCATGAGACCAAGACACACACCAAGATGAGAAAAAAAAAAGAGAGTGTATGTGTGTTTCTTGGATACCTGATTAGAATTATACTGTGACAACACTGGGGATCCCTGATCTGTAGGTCAACCCTGTCACACTAGAAGATAAATTGCTCTGCCATACGAAGAGCTTTAACGCAAATCCATACTTTTCACATTTCAGTGCTTACGCCCTCCTATTAGAACACACAGAAGCATACACATCCCTGCTGAAAGAAAAACTCTTAAACCAGTCAAATTTAGTTTGCTGGTCTTAGCTTATCAATCAGACTGGTCTGTTAGCAGGTTTTAGAGGGGTTTTGGGCACTCATCAACTGGGCAGGCTGGGACACCAGTTGACCGACCAGCTTAGGATGGTTTTTTTTATGTTAGGAGGATTGTCTTGGTAGCCTTTTAGTCTGGTATTTGGAAATGAGAAGTCTCAAAGTGAACCTGAACTCGAGAAATTTGAGCAGATCATGTAAGAAGTCACAACAAGCTGACTGCTGCCGGCAGAGTTGGGTAGTTAAAGCTTGCATGTACAGCGGTCGATACAGTAATGTTGGCTGACCCAGCCAACTTAATAGTACACCACCCACTGTGACAATGAGACAGTGAGAGCCATTCAAGTGGCTGTAGTGCTGCATGAAGCCTGAGGTTGGTTGGCACATTAGATGGAAGCATGACAGGCAGGTGATGAGGAACAAACCACCATGATGTTTGTTGATTATTATGACCTTGTGGAATAAAGGAGAAAATGCTAATTTCGTCAACTGTCAAAATGCTAATATCCAACTGATGTTTTTAAAGTCTACATGAAATCTAAATTGACCCTATTTGTTTTTATTAATACATGCACCTGGTCTGGTTGTTTCCAAAACTACTACCATATCGGTCATACACACTGTTTCAAAAGTATAGCCACAAGATATATATAAAATAATATAATATATAGGGCTGTTGATTTATTGCGTTAATACAGTGCGATTAATTATATAAAAAATAACACATTTAAAAGATTAATGCAATTAATCATGTCCCTGGACCGTAATATATATTCCTACAATCGGAACAATTCAAGCTTGAAGTACCACCTGTTTTCATCAGGGGGCAGTAAGCAAAACTCCTGCTGTATATGCAAAGCAAAGGGTTGTGTCTAGAAGGTAACCCCACTGTTACCTAAAGTCTCGCAAGAGCCGCAGTGGATGTTTGCTCACTGTGTTTTTCCTACAGGTGAGTCCTACAGAAACCCTACATCTACCCCTACCCTTAACCCTACCACTAAATCTAACCCTAAACCTAACCTTAGTAACTGCGAATAAGACTCTCGTGAGACTTAGGCTGCTGGGGAGTTACCATGCAGACACAGCCAACGCGCGGCTGTACAGACAACCAACCACACTCAGGCTTGGTTGTATCTAGAAGGTAACCTCCAAGTTACCTAAAGTCATTTCCAAATGCAGGGATCTCGAGAAGTGTTCTTCTAAATTTCAAACTATGTTTAACTTGACACGGTGACCTAAAATGCTGTGTTTATGACATGACACAACCAAAGGGAGACACTCCAAAAGCATCCGTCTGATGAATGTGTACATTGACATGTCTTGAATAGATTGATGAATTCAATTGCAAAATGGAGTGCTGTGGACTGTAAGCCAATAATAGGATTATGTTAAAAAATATGGAAATAAACAATAAATTGCCTTCTAAAGCCACTTTTTGTCTTATCAATGCTTTATTCTTCTGCATTAATAATGTTATGCATTTTAGTAATTATTTAATCATTATTGAATTATCATTATTTGAGGACCTTTCTCAACAAATATTTATGTTTGCAAATATGTAATTAATTTGTATATTGTTATGGAAAATTATTAAGACTTTGTATTCTATTGTTTCTCTTCTGGGTACTTTGTGTTCTCTCTTTCTGTTCTCTCTCCTGCCTTACCATATAATGTGTGGATGCTCTGTAATCTGCTTGGTGATAAAGCGTGTGTGTGTCCTTTAGTTGACCTCTCCCTCCTTATTCTGCCCAGCAACAGCGTTAGTAGTATAAGACACGAGATGTTCACGCACCCAAGGCATGGACGAAGCATGGACACTGAGTGGTCAGTGCAAAAAGGAGCAAGTCTGCTCCTGGTACAGGGTATCACTGAAACCACACCCGGCAGAATGTAAGGCAAGAGGACACAAAGAGCTCAGAGCTCTTCACCTGTGGAAACCTTTGAATTATGTGTGGTGACTGAGACATACTTGCAAGTATTATTAAATATCCAGAAAGACATTTTCTGCCTCTGAGTCTCTTATTTTACAGAATTTCCCAGCAATCTTGGCATTTTTGGGCAGGATCATCGGCTGATTCGGCAATGCACTCTGTGCCAAACGATGAAAACTGTGCACAGTCGGGGTTAGAATCCCTGTAGCCCGAACCTCCCCTACAAAAGAGGATGAGATGCGGGAACCTGAGGGCGGAGTTGGATCGACACACGATCCATGGAGTAGAAGGATAAAGAACCAGCGAACAGACTCAAGCAGCAATTCTCTTTCTGGTAAGAAAATTCCACTGTGATTCTCAATAGATGATCATTTTTATAATTGTTATTTAGTTGAAGAAAGACCAGGGTCGGAATAGCCAGTCTGGGACCGCAGCTGAAATTCCACTGTGATTCTTAATTGGGGAAATTTAAATCTTTAATTAAGGAAAGACCAGGGCTGGAATAAAAGGGACTCTAAATAATTGATAAAATTATTTTAACTGACGGGTTACTAGGGCAGGTCTGGGACCACTAGAGAATCGCTTAAAATGGGTTCGAACAATAGTAAAAAATAAAATGGAGCTGTAAGAGATGAACCAGATCTAGGATCTCCAAATAGCAAATACATGATAATTAATTACGGCACAGGCTGCTGTGATCAACTGCGAGTCTGGATAGTTGAATGCAGATTTCCAAAAACAGGAAGTTTCAGCACATGACAATTGAAACAATTAAGAGAAGGATAGAGGAGAAGGAAAAGAAGAGTAGGGAAGAACAAGAAGGAATGTCAAAAAGGAGGCAGAAAAAGCATGCAGTGTTTCAGGCAGACTGGAAAGCATATGCAGACTGGCTCACAGAAGCAAACATCAGGGAAAGAAAATGTCAGGCAGGGACAGATTAAGCTAACAACTTGTCTCAGTGTCTGAAGTACTCAGATGATCCTGACTTGAACTCAGCTCTAACTGGGTGACGTGGAGATCGGCAGAATGAACGATCAAATGAAGCAGCACAAGACAAGGCAACCTTGGGGTCCACAACGAAGCATCAATCAGCTAGCATCTCACCATCAGCGCACCACTGCCTCCATAGTATACAGTAAGCACTGGATTACCATATACAGAGAAACCGCAGCTGACTTCACCATCGCATACATGCCAGGGAAAGGTGTACAGTGGGCTGTAAGACAGTTTGTCAAAGTTAATGTCGTAAGGACCAGATATCAGGGCTCATGTTAGAGACCACTGTGTGGATTGCGACACAGGACAATTGGATGATGTTGAGACATATGCTGTGCACAGCGAAAAGGACCTGAATGACAAGTCAATAAAAAAGGAAAAGACTATGGCAGCTAGGCTGCAGATGGCTCAACTGAATGCCCTCGAGGCTCAGGTGCAAAAAGGAACAGGAGGACGTGGTTGAGGTCGATGACGAGGCTGGGGACATGACCAAGAGTGCAGTGACAGCTGTTTCGTCTGCGTGGCAATGGACCACTGGGCTAGAGACTGTCCGAAAAACAGAAAGGATTATTGAAGGATGAGGATACTGAAGCTGACTGACTCCTGGGGGGGCTGGGGATGGATCAGGTGACTTCTGAGGAAACCCAGCCAGAGACTTTGACACATGAGCAAACTCTTACACTCACATGCATGACACGCTATACTCCGTGTTTTCTGATGGGGCCTATAGGGTGATGCCAAAACTCACATTGACAGTAGGAAACATACCAATCACATTTTTGGTAACTCTGGTGCCACAGAGTCAGTCATAATGACAAAGGAATTAAACCCAAAGCCAAAGTTAAGTGGCAGATTTGTAAAAACAATTGGGGTTACGGGAATGTTGCAAAAGAATACTATACACCTATGTCTGTGACTGACAATTTAAAGGTCAATATCAAACATCCTGGTTACTTTTGTAACCTCCTTTCCCTGATGGAGGGAACGAGACGTTGTGTCGATGTAGTGACACTAGGGGTCACTCTTGGGAGCCCCAAACCCCTCTGCTTTTTGAAAAAAGGCCAATGGGAATTGGCGAGTGGAATTTGCATGCCACTCCCCTGGACATATGGGTATAAAAGGAGCTGGTATGCAACCACTCATTCAGGTTTTGTGCTGAGGAGCCGAGACAAGGTCCCGGCCATTTCAACGGGTACTTCAGAGTTGTGGCAAGAGGGACACAACGTCTCCTTCCCTCTATCAGGGAACGGAGGTTACGAAAGTAAACAGGATGTTCCCTATCTGTCACTCACTCGACGTTGTGTCGATGTAGTGACACTAGGGGTCCCTATACAAGACGCCACAACTAGCTGAACTATGTTACGTGGACTGGTGGTGCGAGACGGGCAGACTGCTGTGTGCCTTGTAGCCAGTGCACCAGGCCATCACGTAACCTCCCCCAACGCTCTTATGAGCATCGAATGGTCCTTTGGGAACAAGTCGACTGCCCAACAAATAGGGACAGGCTAGCCCAGCCGAGGCCTCTTTTCCTCTTTTTTTCTCCCCAAAAAGAGTGGAATTTGTTAACCGACTGGGGGCCATAAATGTCTACGTCGGGGGGGTGTCACTCCAAAGGGGAAGACACCACGGAGACCACACCCCACCCAGAGAAGGGGGGGGGGGGTATTTGGAGTGGAAATGCATCACATGGTCTTACCGAGTCTTGTCAGAAGTATGTCATGTGGAGAATCCACATGGTAGGTCCTACCCAAGGGGGGAGGAGTTTCTACAAACATGGTGACAGGGGCAGAGGGGCCTCTGCCCAAGGAAGACGCAGTTTACCGACAGGGAAACAATTTAGCGGAAGATATCACATGGGGTCACCTACAGGGAACCAGCACATGTGGAGCACCTACCCCAGTACAGGGCCTAATTAGCACACGTACTGGGCCGGCACCGAGTTTCTCCGCAAACTTGTCTGCCACAGGGCTAAGGAGGAAAGTCATCCAGGGATCACAGCTTGTGCACACGACTAGGGGTCAAAAGCGCACGTCTTCACCTCAAGGGAGGGGAAAGGTGCTATGTGCAAGCGGTACACCTGGCCAGCTGTCCCAGAACTTACCTGCTCGTACCTGACAATACACGGGACGAAACCGGCTCAACCCGGAGATTGTAGAACCTTGCAAAGGTGTTGGGTGTTGCCCAGCCCACTGCTCTGCAGATGTCTGCCAAAGAGGCGCCACTAGTCAGGTCCCAGGAGGCCACTACACTCCTAGTAGAGTGGACTCATAACCCCACGGGGGGCGGCACGTCCAGAGCGTGATATGCCATCACGATGCCGTCAACGACCCAGTGGGCGATCCTCTGTTTGGAGACAACGCTTCCTTTCCGCTGTCCACCAAAGCAGACAAAGAGCTGCTCGGAGCTTCTAAAGCTCTGTGTGCAGTTCAAATAGACACACACCAGACACAGTAACGCCAAAGCTGGGTCTGCCTCCTCCTGGGGCAGCGCTTGCAGTTTCACCACCTGATCCCTAAAAGGGATCGTGGGAACCTTGGGCACAAAGCCCAGTCGGGGTCTCAGGATCACATGAGAGGGAAGGTAAGTTCTAAGCTAGGTAAGTTCTTGGATGTCTCTGGACTCCGCACGGCCACGGGGTTCAAGCCCCCTCGACGTGGCGCCTCAGGCTCCACCCCACCGCAAGGCCCCACCCACCGGTACATCTGACGTGATTGTCCCCTCGGTCCCCCTCGCCCGGAGTTTGGACGTGTGGCTCGCGCTTTCCAAACCGTCGCGATGGCTGACATGGACCATCCGACTCAGTGTTGGGCCTCATGTATTCAGATAGAAGACAAAGGCAGGCCTAACAGTCAAAAACATTCCTCAAGCCCCCTCCTTCTAAGTTGTAAATTTTACTGATAAAAATCGTGCCAAAATCAAACAAAGGGAGTCCAAAACAGACTACAGATCCATGAAGCCTTGCCCTCTAAAGGATCGAGCTCTCAACTCCTATTGGATGAGGCACACCACAGAACGTCCCTCAAACATGACATCATCAGGACTTCAAATAATTCTGAAATGCTTCCAAAGTGGCTTCCAGCGACTTCGTTCACCGAATACGGACGTAGCTTTTTGCTGCTCTCAGGTGCAACCTCGTGGCACAAGGAAGTAATGTCCGACTTGAAACTGTGGCCATACAATCTCCATCTCGCTGGACGAGTTGAGGTTACTCTGTGTTCAACCAAACACTAACGGATCCGAAGGAGACCGCCGAGCAATTCGCATCTTCATCCGTTGGCCTACAGAAGTGAAGAGATTAAAGATTTCTCTTCCATCTTCAATCAAGTCGACATTTCTGAGTTCTCCGCCAGCCCACCGAGAATCAACAGCCGTACCGCCCGCCGACAGCGCGAGAAAACGGCCTCCCGTCATCACCCGAGCCTCAAGGAACCGGGTCAAAGTTAAAGGACGGAGGAAAACACATTCTACCTGTGTCCTCATGCGATTCAAGTAAGAGGTTACGTCTGGGCAGAGATAGAATATTATAGCGTGTTATTCTTGTGTTTCAAGGTTTTTGCTTGTATAGTTTATGGACCGCCATGTCCGCTCATTATTAATACTCAGGGTATTAATTATCACAAATTTGTTTTGCTGTATTGTGGTCCAACCAAATTGGACTGTTGTGCATTTTCGCCATCGCGGGTGAGACAGCAACTGAGTTCATCCATTAAAGAGTCAAATAACAAGGGACTTTTACGAGCCCCGCTCGTAAAACCGCGTCTCTGAGTGATGAACACGGCTGCTTTATCTCCAGCTATCGCGAAATCAGCTTTCGGGCTGTCACTTAATAATCTCTCTCTCTCTCTCTCTCACTAACCACACTGACACACACACACCTTATGTGTTATAGGATTATTTTTATTTCCATATCTAATCATATCACTGTTTAGTTTGTAGTTGTAAGTCGGAAGTTTATTGACTGCATTGTATTAATTATTAATTGATATTACTGCATAAATAAGCTTTGTTTATATTACAAAGAGAAGTGTTTTGGTTTGTTTTGCATACGCCTGTGTCATGCTGACGGGATGTCAGTGCTCGGATTCAAACCTTCATTCATTGTTTTTTCTTCCCGAAAATCGATATTCTTCGGATGTCGATTTTCCTAAGAAAACAATCTAATATTGAGACTGTTTTAATATTTGGTTATTAATTCCTGATTCCAGGGTGGTGCCCCGTCAGTGTTAATCCTTATTAATATTCTATTGATTTTTGATGACTGATAATTATCTTTGATTGAATTTGAATGATCAATAAGCTAGTGTTAATTGTAATTAATGTTTCATCGATGTTAACAATTAACGATTATCTTTGATAAGTGTTGATTTTAAAGGATTAAAAAAAGCTAACATTGATTCTCATCAATGTTCTATTGATTTTTGTAATTAATAATTATTTTTGATAATTATTAATTATTGCTAATAACCAAACTTGCTCCTAAACGTAGCACACTATATTTACTGGAGTCCCATATGAGGTTTTAATGAGTTAGATCCAATTAATTAATTTAAATATTGATTAATAACTACAGAAATAATTACCAATTATTTCTGATAGTAACACTGATCTAAACAACCAGTAAAGCCCTACATCAGCTACGTGATTCAGTTCGCCAGGCGCCCGCCCAAGTTCAGTGCCGTCCGTTTCACCTCCGTGAAAATCCGAATAAAATCTGAAAATCCAGCTCCTTTTATACCCGCATGCAAATTCCACTCGCCAATTTCCATTGGCCTTTTTTCAAAAAGCAGAGGTGTTTGGGGCTCCCAAGAGTGACCCATAGTGTCACTACATCGACACAACGTTGAGTGAGTGACAAATAGGGAACATTCCTTCTTGCTGCCTGACTGCTGTCCAATAAATTTGTTGGGCCGCGATTTAATGTGCACTTTGGGCATCAGTTTGGTAGCAGGTTCCTCAGGGGAAGTTGTGGCCAGGGAGGAAATTGTTGACCCACCAGAAAACATGATGGCAAAATATAACATGAACACACTGTTATATGCTTATGAATGGCAACTACACAATGACATAAAGAGCAGAGTAGGAAGTGAGTTTGTAAAACTGGCACATATGCACATGAAACAAGAAGGAACTGACTTTATGGAGATTGATTCTTTGCATTGTACAGCATTTGTATCAGAAGGGCCAGACGAGCAGTGTGAGAAAAGTTAGTTTGAAAATCAAGTGAGGTCTCATTGGTTGAACAGATTGGTTGTTTTGGACTAAGGATAAGTGTGCTGTTGGAGTCCGGCTGCCCAGCCTCACAGAAGAGAAGCAGTATAGGGTACCCAATGCCAGACCACATATAGCATTGGCCAAAGGGAAAATGCTTGAATGGGAAAGTATAGGCCCATGGGTGAAACAATGTACATTTGCGGATGACTGGACTAAAGTGGGCATTCCGGAGTCTCAGTGGGATTGCCCCCCTTGGAATAATAATAGATATGTTAACGAGGCATCTCCATCAATCCCAATCTCTCCAGACCACAGGTGAACCAGCTCACATAACATCTTGGGATGCAGCCTTACCTCCTCGACGATGCCGCCGCTCCATCTTAACTTTCATCAAACATACGGGGCGTAAACAGTCAGCAAATCAGGATCTTCATCCAGATCTCAGTCATGTAAAAGACCTCCCTCAGTCGAGCCACCGTGGTGCTGGAAGGCCGTCAAAATCGTTGCATTAAGGCAGCAGCTGATCCCCATCAGAAATACACTAAGTTCTCTATCATATTCATCAGTTCATATTTATAGGATGGTTTAAGGTTCTTGGGCTTTCTGCTGTCATTGTTGTCTGTTCATCACAACCCTCATCTGTATCAATATCACATTCAAGTGGCAATATTTAATTTCTATAGAGCATTCGGCTCTCATAGTTCATGGTTGGCAATCACGCGTTTCACAGCGTGATGGCCGTGCCATGGCGGGTAACAATGCATGATTCAGTCACTGTGTTGCATGCCTGAGTTTACCCCTAACAGGAATCAAGATCTGTAATTCATGCATGCCGTGATGCACGAGTACATATCATACGGGGTTTATTACTCCTTTCAGTTAAGATGATGCATTGTTTTGTTGGTCACTCCTATCGCACATAAATCACGAAGTGTTTCTTACTTATACGTCTACTTCCGCGTTCTCCAAATATGGAAGCACCACTGTTGTTGCTTGCCTCTGACACCTAGCGGCAGGCTCCGCTCATTACATTTCCGTTCTTCAACAGCTCATTTCATTACCAGCACAATGCCTTTGGCTGCCTTTATGCTCAGTCAAACAGGGGTGGGATGGGCGGATCAATACTAAAGTATCGATACTCCGATACTGATGTGGTATCAAGAATATCGATCCTCACAAAAAAAAAATACTGATTCTTAAGTTGTTTTGTTTTTTAACTAGGGATGTTATTATTTAGATAACATGAATATTAATGCATCTCATAATCTTCGAAGTGGAAATAAAATAATTATATTAGCTATAGTTGCATGGCACCGGAACTATTTTTCTTCCGCTCATCTTGCCGTGCAGAAATACTAAAATACACTATCAGTCAGACAGCGCTCACCCTTTCAGTCATAGCACTCATTCAAAGAAAGCTTTCCTGAGGTATAACAGAAAAACAGCATCTGGAGTTATTCACACTAAGTAATGACAAACCTAGATGTGACATTTTAATGGGCTTGTGTGACCATTTTTACAGGTTATTTAAATTCAGAGCTGTTAAAACATTGATAAAGATCTTTAATCCTCGTTAATAAATGACACCCTTATGAAAACTACCATAGATTTACTGTAGTAATATTGTATCACCATAGTAATCACGACTGTAGTAAACATGTTTTTTCTTCTTTTTGGCAGTAACTAAGGTTTTAAAAAATTAACCATGGTTTTACTACAGGATTACTGTAATATCCATATGGTAACTTGGTTTTAGTAATAGTAACCATGTAGTAATATCTATGGTTAAGTTTGAGGTTTTATATGTAGCAGGTAAGTAAGGTTTGTTTATTCATTGGAGAAAACTGTGACGGATTAGTTTTTTCACAGGTTCGAAATTTCAAATTCTCATTATTTAAATTCCGCTACAGTTTATTTTCTGTATCGGCTGATAAGACATAAACTTCCTCATAATGCTTTCTACATTATTTCTACAACTATGTTTGCCAAAATGCATTATTTAAAAAAAAGTTGCAAAGCATTTTGCTCTCCGATCATTTCACTGTTAATATATTTGCAGTCAGGGCAGCTTCCATTTAGCAGCAGGTAAGATTTGTTCACTCATGATAAACCGTGCTGGATTAGCAGATACTGAATATTCAGTCAACTGAAGCTTTACATGTCATGGACCATGCGTCGTGTTGCTGGTTTTACGGGCTTTATCAGAGCTTCGACTTAAAACATCACATCTTTCGCTTCACATACTTTAATCCCATTCAAGGCTGGACATGGCACCCTCCTCACCAAAGCAAACATCAAGATGCTCCAAAATTATATCCACTCACCCCGGCGGGCATTCAGTTTCAAGCTAGATGTCATTCACCTGAATTCCCCAGTCTTTTCTCCTTTCCATCCAGCTAATTCTAAGAGTTATTAGAAAAAAAATTCCTAGATAAACGGCTTTCTGTCACTTTCTACACCTCCTTATTTCCACTCTCAGAGCAAGTTGTTTTTTTTTTCAATTCTTTGACATTCTTTTAGAAGCAGTTTTTTCTCATAGTATTTTACAGCTTTTTGAGCTATGGTGAATTCACGTCATATTTGATAGTTTTCCTGCCTTTTCGACATTTAACCTTTTCTGATATTTCTTTTTCTTAAACATTCAAAAAATTATAGTTTAGATCATGGTCACTCCATATCAATATCTAAAATTCCCGATAATTCCTTTTGCCCATACACCTCGATAAATTACCTTAAGTCACAGCCTCACGTTTCAGCTGCCTCTCCCATATTTATTATATCTTCGGGAGACCCATGACTCGCCACTGGTTCGCATCTCATCTTTCCGACACGCTAATATACTGCGGTCTCTCCCCTCGAGTGTATTCTGGCCATTCCTTCAGGATAGGAGCTGCTACAGCAGCTGCTTCACGAGGACCTGAGTCTTCCATTAACATGCTGGGACGATGGACATACAAGACATACATACGTCCCAACCTGCATTCAATCAACCAAGCTCAGTTCATAGTAAGTAACGCATCAAAGGTACCATTTTCTTACAACTATGGTACACAAAAAAACTATGCAACCCCTTCCTCATACTCCTCCAAGCATTATTATCCTTTTCAAGGGTATTGCACAAACAATGTTCCCCTCCCTCATACTTCCCCAAGCATTGTTATCCTTTTCAAGGGTATTGCAAAACAATGCTCCCATTCCCCTAAATACGTTTCAAGCTTTGGTTATTCTTTTCAAGAGTATTGCACGACCAAGCACTCGCCCAATCAGGGCTCAAAAGCATTGCAAGCCCTGGTTACTTTTTCAAGGGTACTGCACAACCAATGCTCCCCTTCCCTTCATGTGTCATAAGCTTTGGTTATCCTTTCAAGGGTATTGCACAACCAATGTCCTTTTTCCCTTCATGTGCCGTAAGTTTTGGTTATCCTTTTCAAGGGTATTGCACAACCAAATTTTCACCCAATTCAGGGCTCATACATATCATAAGCTTTGGTTACTCTTGTCAAGGGTATTGCACAACCAAATGCTTGCCCAAATCAGGGCTTTAAGCATCAAACATCACAAATGTCATGGTTACTTGTGTAACCTCCTTTCCCTGATGGAGGGAACAAGATGTTGTGTCGATGTAGTGACACTAGGGGTCACTCTTGGGAGCCCGAGACACCTCTGGTCTTTGATAAAAGGCCAATGAAAATTGGCGAGTGGTATTTGCATGCCACTCCCCAGGACATACGGGTATAAAAGGAGCTGGTATGCAACCACTCATTCAGGTTTTATGCTGAGGAGCCGATATAAGGTCCGGCCATTTCAGCGGGTAGTTCAGTGTTGTGGCAGGAGGGACACAACGTCTCATTCCCTCCATCAGGGAACTGAGGTTACACAAGTAACCATAACATTCCCTATCTGTCACTCACTCGATGTTGTGTCAATGTAGTGACACTAGTGGTCCCTATACGAAACGCCACAATTGGCTGAACTGTGTTACGTGAACTGGCGGTGTGTGGTGGGCAGACTACTGTGTGCCTCAAAGCCAGCACACCAGGTCAACACGTAACCTCCCCCAACATATTTATGAGTGTCGAACGGCCCTTTTTGGGGACAAGTCGACTACCCAAAAGATAGAGACAGGCTTAACCCAGTCGTGGGCTCTTTTCTCCTTCTTTTTTTCCACCCCCTAAAAAAGGGGGATTATCCGACTGGGCCGCCAGGTCTAGTCGGGGGGTGTTCCTCCCAAGGGGAAGACACCACGGAGACCACACCTCGCCCAAAGAGAGGGGGGGGTATTTAAGTGGAAAAATACGTCACATGGTCTTTCCAACCATGTGGGGAGTCTTCAAGGTAGATCCTGCCCAGTGGGGGAGGAATTACTACAAACATGGAGACTGGGGCAGAGGGGCTCTTCCCAAGGAAGACGCAGTTTGCCAACAGGGAAACGAATTAGTGGAAGATATATAGTCGCATGGGGTTAGCCTTACAAGGAACCGCCACATGCGGAGCACCTACCCCAGAACAGGACTCTTAATCAGCATGTGTACTGGGCCAGCAGCGAGTCCCTCTGAAAACTCGACTGCCACAGGGCTCGGAGGAAGTCAACCAGGGAACAAAGTTTGTGAACACTACTGGGAATTAATGCTGCATGTCTTCAGCTCCAAGGGAGGTGGAAAGCACTATGTGCAAGTGATACACCCGGCCAGCTATCCTGGGCTTATCCGCTTGTGTTGCATGCCACTACCTGGGATGAAACTGGTTCCACCCGGAGATTGTAGAACCTTGCACAGGTGTCGCTGCTCTGCAAATGTCTGTTAGAGAGGCACCCCTGGCCAGGGCCCAGGGAGCTGCTACACCCCTGGTAGAATGGGCTTGTAGCCCTACTGGGGGCGGCATGTCCTAGGCGACATATGCCATAGTTATGGCGTCAATGAGCCAGTGGGCGATCCTCTGCTTGGAGACAGTGCTTCCTTTCCGCTGTGCTCCAAAGCAGACAAAGAGCTGCTCAGAGATTCTAAAGCTCTGCGTGCGATCCAAATAGGTGTGTAAAGTGCACACCGGACACAGCAACGACAGGGCTGGGTCTGCCTCCTCCTGGGGCAGCACTTGCAGGTTCACCACCTGGTCCATAAAGGGGTGGTGGGAACCTTGGGCACATAGCCTGGTCAGGGTCTCAGGATCACATGAGAGTAACCTGGACCGAACTCCAGGCACATTTCGCTGACAGAGAACGCTTGCAGGTCACCTACCCTCTTGATGGAAGTGAGCGCAGTCAGGAGGGAAATCTTCAAGGAGAGTGCCTTAAGCTCGGCTGACTGCAAAGGCTCAAAGGGGGCTCTCTGTAGACCTTGAAGAACTACAGAGAGGTCCAATGAGGCAACGAGGCGCGGTCTGGAGGGATTCAGCCTCCTGGCGCCTCTTAGGAACCTGATGATCAGGTCGTACTTCCCTAAGGACTTACCGTAGACTGCATCGTGGTGTGCTGCTATGGCAGCAACGTACTCCTTCAAGGTGGAAGGGGACAGCCTCCTGCCTGGGAAATGGGGCAGCAAGGAATCGTGTCTTGTCGGCCTCGCCCATCTCGACCAGGTTGTGCCAAAGGTGGCTCTCCTGGACCACTAGTGTGGCCATCGTCTGCCCGAGAGACCGCGCCGTGACCTCCATCGCTCAGAGAGCGAGGTCGGTCGCCGAGCGCAGTTCCTGCATCAATCCCGGGGCGGAACTACCCTCGTGCAGTTCCATTAGCACCTTGGCGGACTTGCAGGAGAGCCATGGCGTGCAGGGTGGAGGCGGCTTGTCCAGCAGCACCATAGGCCTTGGCCGTCAGAGACGACGTAAACCTACAGGCCTTGGATGGGAGCTTTGGGCACCCACGCCAGGTGGCGGCGCTCTGCGGGCATAGGTGCACCGCGAGCGCCTTTATCCACTGGGGGATTGCCGAATAGCCCTTGGCTGCCCCACCATCGAGGGTAGTGAGGGCAGGGAAGCTGAAAAGATTGGGACCGGGCAGTAAAAAGTGCCTCCCGCGACCTTGTCAGTTCTTTATGCACTTCCGGGAAGAAAGGAACGGGGGCGGGGCTTTGAGCAGCGCCGCGAGCCCAGGAACCAATCACCGAGCCGCGAGGGTTCAGGGAAGAGCAGTGAGTTCCACTCTAGCCGACGCTCGTGGCTGCCCGGGAAAGCATGTCATCATCTCCGTGTCAGCCTGTGACTGGGCAATTGTCCCAGAAGGGAGGAGCCCAGCTGAGGCTTCTGACTGGACGAGCCCGCTCTCTGATGCTGCACTCGAGAGCTCATCACTTTCGCGGGCTCTGAATAAGAGGACGAACTCGTCATGAGACGAGCCGGCGGACTCATCTGGAAGCCCGATCGGGGCAGACGAGCGTGCTGGGGAATGGGAGGTCTGCGGGGGGATACCCGGCGGAGGCGGTCCCATTGGGGTCCCCAAATCGCCCCCAGTGCTAGCCGCACTGTCCTCAAACCCGTGGGAAAAAGGACCGAGGCAGGGAGCCTCTGGGGTGGCTTGCTTTCTTACGAAGGCGAGCCGCGACCGCAACGTTGCCATGGACATATCCTCGTAATGAGAACATGACCATCCACGAACGCTGTCTCTGCGTGAGCAGTGCCCAGACACAAAAGACAGTGATCATGACCATCAGAAGGCAAGAGATAACGAGCGCAACCAGGAATAACACACAATCAGAAAAGCATCTTTAGAAAGACGCGTCTTTAAAAAGACGTTCCGTGTGTGTCGCTCTTTTAGAGAAATATACTCTTTTAGAGAAATATACTCAACAATAGTATTAACCCTATTAGCATTGGTGATAGTAATCCCCATTCTAATAACCCACCAGCAACATAAGCCGGTGGCTAGTAACAATGTTGGAACTAACAGCAGTGTGATAGAAGGGACAATAAACAAAACAGGAAAGACACAAAGGAGGGTGAAACATGTATGCAATATGATACTGCAGCCAACCACAGTGCTAAAAGACAATCTATTCTGGCAATGGATGAAGTACACTGCCCACAGTTTATGTGGTAGCAGCTGCCTAGTGTATCATAATACAAGGTATGTCCCAACTGTGATCCCAGTGCCAGTTTCTGATTGCAAATTAGGAAATAAAGATCTGTGTGCCCCTGAATGTGTGTCATAACTTGTAGCTTGTAGCACATTCAGACTACGGACTACAATGTCTGAGGGCCAGTGATGACTACTGTGTGACATTCCTGAGAGCAGAAGGGAGTAAACCACCACCCGTTGTATAAGTCCATGAACAAGAAACTACACATGATCTTTGTATCTGTAATTTGAGTGGCACATGAGATGTAGATATGTTATGATGTAAAAGAAGTGTTACTTACACACATCCAATAATACCATGTCTGCGATCGAGCAAAAAGCCCTGTCTGACCATACCAAACCTGGAACGGAGCCAGTAGTGGACATATTCTGGTTCTGTGGTGGCAACAAATTGATGCAAACTTTGCCGCAAGGCTGGAAAATGTGCTGCAGTATAACACTGCTCATTGGTTCCTTAACAGTGATTCCACTGGATGAGTATAAAAACATGACGTGGAAGAAACGGCAATTAGGAGCACTCAGCAATAAAGGGGGAGTATGGGTAAATTGGGCTGGAATGGAGTGCCAGTAAATATTCCTCCAGAATGTCGACCGATGTCATTGAAATCAGTGGACAATTTATCAGGTGTGCTGCCTTGGGTCCAGATCAAAAGGAATGCGGAATGGATAAGCTATACATGCTATAACCAACAGCGGTTTATGAATTTCACAATAAAGTGACTTGAACTGTTAAAAGAACAATTACATACCACTTCAGTCATGGCAATACAAAATCGGTTCCTGTTAGAGACAATGAGAGCACTAGGAGAAGGGGTGTGTACAATGTTTGGGAAACAGTGTTGTACGTTTATACCAATGCAAACGGGTCCTGAGGGAAACTTGACAACTATCTTGAATGGCCTTAGAGATCTAAGGGATGAGCACGTGAGGGATACGGATACTGCCAGCCAGCAGGGTTGGCTATCATGGTTATTTTCAGCAGATTGGAAAGCTGGCATAGTTAGTATAGGAGCAATACTGATGACCATCATATGTTTACTGATGGCAGTGTCATGTTGCATAATACCATTACTACAGGAAATGATTAAGAGACTAACTAGTGTAATGATGGGATATTATGTTCAATATATGAGAATTCCTAGGGTAAATGATGACTATGACCACTACGAGCCAGAGAAGCAACCTGATCTTTTCCCTGTCCCAGACTGGGTACCTCCTAATCAAGATTATGATGATGATTGAAACAAGTCTTTAAAGAATTTTGAGGTTTAATAGCTTGCTCAATATATTTAGCAAAAAAAACAAAAACAAAAAAACAGCATCTAGTAATATGGGTTTCAAAGAATTAGTAGATAGAGTTTTCGATATTCATATAATGATTGATGAATCATTCTAATTGTGCACTTTCAACTTTTGAATGAAATTTACTTTGAATCGATGAATAATGTTCATGATCAAGTGCATAAATTGCTCAAAGGAGGGACTCGTTATTGAAAATTATCAAGACTTTGTATTCTGTAGTTTCT
This sequence comes from Myxocyprinus asiaticus, assembly GCF_019703515.2. Taxonomy (NCBI): domain Eukaryota; kingdom Metazoa; phylum Chordata; class Actinopteri; order Cypriniformes; family Catostomidae; genus Myxocyprinus; species Myxocyprinus asiaticus. Next base: position 30,644,470 of record NC_059361.1, on the reverse strand, counting down.
CTTCTGGGTACTTTGTGTTCTCTCTGTCTGTTCTCTCTCCTGCCTTACCATAAAATGTGTGGACACTCTGTACTCTGCTTGGTGACAAGGAGTGTGTGTGTCCTTTAGTTGAACTCTCCCTCCTTATTCTGCCCAGCAAAAGCGTTAGTAGAGTAAGACACGAGATGTTCACGTGCCTGAGGCATGGACGAAGCATGGACACTGAGTGGTCAGTGCAAAAAGAAGCAAGTCTGCTCCTGGTACAGGGTATCACAGAAACCACGCCCGGCAGAGTATAAGGCAAGAGGACACAAAGAGCTCTGAGCTTTTCACCTGTGGAAACCTTTGATTTCTGTATGGTGACTGAGACATACTTGCAAGTATTATTAAAGACCCAGAAAGACATTTTCTGCTTCTGAGTCTCTTATTTTACAGAATTTCCACAACATAAATTAATCGGCATATCATGTAATTAATTTAATAAAAAGTTTCAAAAACGATTGGCAGTACTAATCATATAATATCATATCATATCATATATTACTTTCTAAGCTAATCTGTGTGTAAATATAACTGTGTTATATTCAATATTACAATTTCATTGTCACGACAACATAACGTCAGTAAACCCTGCACACTTGTAAACATTAATGCAGAGCTGGTAAATCACTGATTTTATCATTTTGTGGCTATACTTTTGAAACAATGTGTATTTTAACATTGATGGACTGGCCCATTTAAGGAGGTAATGCCACAAAATAACATAATGCCACAATGCTATCAACTGAACTTAACTTATAGAACCTGGAACAATTTAAATTGTCTATTACTTATCCAACAAAAAAAAAAAAAAAAATCTGTTTATGACAAATTATATATTTATTTCATTTCACACCTCAGTTTTTTTTTTTTTTGTTTGTTTTTTTTTATATAAGCTGACTCTTGTTAAGTAGTTGAGGACTTTATTGATATGTTCTATCATATGCCTAACTTTTAATGTCTTTTAAGGTTTTGTACAGGTTGAGGAGAGTACTTTCCCTTTGTGGGTAGTCTGTAGATATGCAAGAAAGAAAAACTAATTTCGAGGTCTCTTCTGGTGTTAGCTGCTTCACCGTTTAAGCTGTAATAACTTTGTTGGACTTCTCTCCTTGAGTGTCTGCTGGAGCACGTGTGCGGTTGTGTGTCAGGTTTGCCTGGCTCTGAGAAGACTTGTGTTAGTGCTGTCAGTCAGCATGCCGATAAACATGCATTTCAGCGAGAGATCTTGCTATCTTTAAAGCCCAGGCATCGAAAAAGACAGACAACATAGAGCAAAACATTCAATCTCATTATCCTCTCTGCTAAATTATTCACACCATGCATGCCCGCTATCTCCCAACAGCACCATTCTGCTATAAGCTGCCCTTTAACCATAATAAAGAAGCTAAAGACTTTCCTATGTACCTCCTCTCTCGCACTCTTTCATTCTCCGTAGGTGCTTTTTCTTTTCTTTGCCCTTTGTTTCTCTGACACTGATCCTCACAATAAAGGTGTACCTCACCATAGGCATTTTCTTTAAGGTTCCCAGGAGTCTGTTTCTTTGAGCTAATGTGCTTGTGACTGTTTTTTTTTTCTCGATCTATAAAATTATTTTAAAAATAATTAAAAATGAAATACAAAACAATTACTTGAATACACCTCTACTGTGATGATCATGTTTTCAATGCCTGAGTGGTAAAAGAGTTCAAGTTGAATGCCGTGGTGTGTCCAAAAAAATAGTATAATTAAAAGCAGACATTTTTGAACAAATGTTGACACACAGTAGTTTGGAATAATGTAAGTAAGGGATAATCCATGGCTAGGTATGCGTTAAATGATTTTAATTGCATGATGTGGATGCGAAGAACCACCCAACGCGAAGCGGAGTGGAGAGCCTCCGCAAAGTGCATTTAAAATAGTTTAACGCACACCTAGCTGTGTATTATCCCACTTATACCATGGTCACTTCCCAGAATTGATTAGTTACAGCTGTCATACATTTTTTGCAGTGCAAATTTTGACTGGAAGAACAAAACATAACAGTTAATTTTATCTAAGGGTCATTAGATCTACAGCTCTGCCTATTCAGACATAGAGAAAAAGTAGTGAATTTAAATGCACAATCCAGAAATAATAATATCCACAGAATGCAGAGGGGTTGGCACTCCAGAGAAAATGTATTATTTAATTTTTATTCTATTGTTATAGCTCACTCTGCTTGCTCTGTATGTTTTGTTGCTAGGGTTACAAACAGCACATTAATATTGAACGGTGATTAAAACTGATTGGAACTACCTGTGCATTCAGCGGTTTGAACTGCACGTATTCCAGCCAATAAGAATCGAGGATTTGAACAGACCATGTCTATGTCAATTTATTTATAAAGCACACCAATAAAGGAGTCAGAATTTGTTATCATTTTGAATAGTTTTTTTATGAATAAACATGATATTACTATGAGAATCATAGTATAACATGATACAGTATAAACATATAAGAACATGGATTTGTGAGAATTTAGTGGAATAGGTGTCAGAATAAACACCTTGGTAATGGTATACTACTATACTACTCTTATTTCTGCCATAGAATGATATAGCTGAAGTAGTACGAGTAGTATGTGTAGTATGCCATTGTGAACTCAGCCCATGAAACACACATTGTTGTCATCGGTGAGTCTGGTCAATCACAAATAAGTTGTGTCATCATCAGAGCTTGTGCAGCTGCATTGGAGCAACTGCACCGGCTGAGCCAGCCAGCGAGCCTCGAAGCACTCTTGCAGTACTTTGATGGCATACGTCACGATTGCGCAGTAGTGGTGCCGTCTAATGTTGGTCAAAATTTCTAACCAACATGCACTGCTTCAAGTTCAGCACCGATCGATCTGTGCAGCGTTGCAAGAGGTCGAACACACCTAGTGGCTTTGTATTGTATTTGTTTTTGTGGTGCCATCAGCCAATCAGCATTGTTATGTCATTTTCCTACGGCTCCACTATGATTAATCACATGGTATTTATGGCTTAAGTGATTGGCTCTAAAAGTGCACATGAGTAAAAATGCCAGCAAACAGGTTGTTGACTTCTGGGGGTTGTTTGGGCCAGCCAAGCAACTGTCATTGAGATGAATGGGAGACCTAAAAGATATCTCTCTCCAGGAATTATAGACCTCCTTTGGGGAGACTCAGGGAGTTGCTGATGGAGGCCAACCTGGAGTTAACTAGATGTCACTACACATCAGTCACATACACCCACAGGGACACCATGTGCCATGTGTACAACAGCGGCCCCCGTTCACCCTCCTCTACATGTGTGTGTGTTTATGTGTGTGCATGACAATCTTTGTTTATTTTTGATACTCATTAATACAAATGAGTCAAAGATTAAATAAGATAAGAACATTTTATCAAGGTCTATTAGTAAAATGCATCAGATAATAAGTCTAATTGTGTAATTAGATTACCCGCAACTGTTTGTTTAAAGATCGTAAACAGACAGATGTGACAGAGATTGCGGTAAAAAGATAAAATGGAGTCTCAGAAAGCAGTTGTTATGAACATTTTATTGTGTGTAATGGCCCATGAAAAAACAAAAGGTACACAAAAACGTTCACATCGGTGACATAGCTTTTCTTTAGCTTAGCATGCATTTAGCTTTTGTTTATTTAGCTTCAATGGGCACAGGTAAACAAATCAACTTCCTTTGAGGAAATTATCCACTGTGAAATTGTGGTGCTGCTTCTCACGCTGTTATTACAGGCTGGCTTTTGTTCACTAGCATGGTGAGATGCATGTGTGTGTTCCGCAAGCTCATTGCATCTTGGAGACGGTGCATGTCACAGCTCAAGTCTCTCGGCCAATGCCTAATTGCTCTCTTTTCTACTCTGGATGTAAGCCACTGAAAGCTCTGGCTAATCCTCAGTTAATTAAGTTTAAATAGAGCTCTCTTTATAACACAGAGAAAGAGGTGCCATCTAGACACATTTACTCGACTCTGATACATCCTCAGCACTGCAGTATTTCTCGCAAAACACATCCTCTCCCTTTCTTACATAAACACACACAAACACCTTGACACTCTCACTGGAGTACACTTGTTTATTTACTGTGTTACATTGTGTGATCCCAAGGGCTGGCTTCATATTTGATAGTTATTTCTCCTTGACTGCTGAATAACACTAGTCACATGGCTTCTCTTGTACACATTGCCCATAAATACTGGGGCAACCTAAAAAGTGTTATACTATACTATACTATTCTATGGTATTAATGTAGTCTTAAATACAGAAGTATTTTATTATTGCCATTTTTGCCTGTTTTCTTTTTTTTTTTTTTTTTTTTTTTTTTTTTGGCAATGAAAGTGCAAGGTGACTGATTTTGCAAAGAGATATGTGTTTTTGAATGATGTACATTTATTCATTTGGCAGAGGCTTTCATTCAAAGCAGCTTACAGGGCACTTATGGTATATTTTATCAGTGCATTTTATCTTGTATTCCCTGGAAATCCAACCAATGACCTTGGCATTGCTTGCACCATGCTCTACCAGTTGAGAAACAGGAACTCTATCATCAACCATGTTGGTCCTGGAACAACATTCCTATCAAATTATGAGAGTTTAGGTTTAAGGTTAGACTTAGGCTTAAAGCTGAGGTTTGGGCTTGTATAGCATTCATCTTGACCTATCTTTTCCTTCTGATTGCAGGGGCAGTTAATGGTTAGGGTTTATCATCATTTACACACCCTCATGCCATCCCAGACATTTATGACTTTATTTCTTCTGCTGAACACAAACGAAGATTTTTAGAAGAATATCTCAGCTCTGTAGGTCCATACGATGCAAGTGAATGGTGGCCAGAACTTTTCAAAGTTTGCAATTCAGTTTTAATGTGACCCTCATATAACTAAAGAAAAAAAAACTTCAGATCTCTCAAAAATCAGTTTTAATAAGAATCAACCCTTGGGACATAAAAATGCATAAAAAGAAACACACATATAAAGATTAGGTTTACTATGTAGAAGTGCAAAATGAGTGTGACATTAACTGTATCTCTACGTGCACAATGACCCATTTAAATGTATTCATTTAGCAGACTGCCTTTTATCCAAAGCATCTTACAAATGAGGAAAACGGCAAAAGCGGTTCATCATAAAGCTACATAGCCCTATGGATAATTTCAAAAGCGGAATTATTCCCTAACTGTTTTTGTCCGTGTTCAATAGACTTTTTTTTTTTTTTGAGCTGTCACAGCTGCATGTACAAATAAATTCAAGGGCATAGTCAGACAGAAAAGTTCAGACATCAAGATGCCAAGTGTCCATTTCACCATCCACTTTTCTGCCAATATACCACAGTCACGCAAAAATCCTCACAGAACAGCTGTTGCTTTGAGTGACGTAGCTGTTTATATAAGTTCTGCTCTAGCGTCCTATTTCCCCAAAGCTGGCATGGCTGGACACTGGCTTTCAGTTGAGTGAGATAATGATCCAGTGTTCGGGGTTGTAGGGAGCGTGAGATTACACCAGTCCCTGTGGCAGCGCTCTGTCCAAAGGTCTCTGGAGCTCCGTATCCTCCCACCATCTCTCTGCATAGCCTCTGCAAAGTTCTCAGCCAAGGACACAGCTGATGGATTCTCACAGATTAGAGAAAGATTATCTGAACATTTTGCTCAAGTGGGTCTTACAGGGCAAATGGATGGGTGACAGCACTACTGCTGCCTTAATGCTGATGACTGTGTATCTGTCTCTATTGAGGAAACCTGTTCTAAGAGCATTTAGTTCCAGTTTAGCACACTGAAAACCCTAATAAGTTGACTACTCATTTGATTGAGTAAACTCATTCCCTCAAATGAATTGATTAATAGCATCTCCAAAACTTGTGTAATAAAGTCCACTTACTTTGGTGTTCATATTGAATGAATGTGGCATGGAGGAGGGTGGGGCCGTGATGATGCACGCCTGGCCCCTAATCAGGCTAATCAAGCCCACGAGAGGGATAAAAGCGGACGGAGGCGGCAGTTTGGGAGAGAGAGAGCTACAGGCAGCTGCCCTGTATGTGTGTGTGTGTGTTATATGTCTTTTGTTTTAAGTTAATCATTAAATGAGTATTTATGATGTCAAGCCGGTTCTCGCCTCCTCCTTTCCCTTTTACCCCATTACATTGGTGCCGAAACCCAGGAAGGTGGAGGGATGCGCTGTAGTAGAGTCCTCACCATTACCATCCACCCCAAAGGAGCAGCCGCGGCCATCCGCCGGGGGACTGGGGAGCCCGGCAGCCTGAAAGCAAAGGAACAACCGCCAACCGCGAGGGGAGGAGGGCCTCTATACCGACTGCCTGCAGTGGTCGGGGTGCTGCCAGGGCCGTAGGTGCTGTAGGAGACCCCTACCAGCTGCTAAAACGCGGCGGGGACAAAGATAAGACCGCAGTCCACGGGTGGATCGGAGGCAGTCCTCCGGCCCCTGGCAGGCAGAATGCTCCGCCGTGTTTTGGTGGATGATAGGGGTCTCTCCCACTCCAGGCGGTCGGCAGTGATCCTGACCGCCAGGAGTGGGAGAGACCCCTACCATCCACCAAAACACGGCAGGGCGTTCCGTCTGCCAGGGGACGGAGGACTGCCTCCGATCCACCCGGGGAGGAGCGGCTGTCGTCCACTAGAGGGTGGATGAGTGACCAAGGACCAGGCTATGCTCATATCAGAGAACCGGTGAGTACGTTTTTTTTTCTCTCTCTCCTCTCTCTCTCCTGCTGTCACTCCGTGTTGGCCTTTCCCTCTCTTTTTTTGTTGTTTTTCCCTCCCCTTGTCTCCCTCCCAGGTCCGAAAAGGCGCAGAAGACCTGCCAGCAGGCGGGGCCAGAAGGGCAACATAAATAATGAAACAAAAAGTTAAAACCTCTATGAATTCTTAATAGCAACTATTTAAATGCCCCCATATGTTCCCTGTGACCAAGGAAGCATAATTATATAATTCAATGCACAAGGCATTGTGGGTATTCCCTATAGCCTCAATTTTGTACTCAATAGTTTGAGTTATTAACACTTAAAATCTACGTCTATGGATGTTTAAGAAAAATAAGTTCAAGGAACTTAGATATTTGAGTTATGTGCCCAAAACATTACATTTCAAGTAATTTTTAATTAAGACAACTTGATTTTTATTTTTTATTTTTTTTTGGTAAAGACAACATTAGGGTTTACAGTGTACTGATTTAATGCATTCAAACTGGAGTTTGAAATTAAATTAAAAACTCTATAGAGTAAACAGTTTTTAATTTTTTTTCTTGACCTAAGGTAAATTATTTATTATTGTAATGGCTATTGTTTCCAGCTATTATAATTCTTTCCTTGTAGTTAGGCAAGGGATGGGCAACACTCTTTAGTTTATTTAAGTTTAGTTTTATTTAAGATCTGGCACCCTTTCAATTCATGAGTTAGAATATGATTTGAATGGTCACGCCCTACAGGATCTTGAATTGGAATTTGAATTGGAATAAAGGGAAGAGGAATTTACTGAATTAGAAATCAAAGAAATTGATCAGTGAGTCACACAACAGATGAATTTCATTAGTCCAACACAAGTTAAAGGTTTTCATCTTGTAAGTTCGCTTCATGTTGGTAGGCTACATTTTAAAGGAAATGGAGGAAATTTGAACATTCTGGGAAATGATGAGTTCTTTCACTATGGTCCATAAAATGAAAGTTAATTTATTAAATATAATGAAATATATATAAATGAACCACAAATGTCTCTAGGTTCCATTTCATTGATTATTAATATAATCTACACATTCCTGGAAATACTCAATACTGTACATTGAGTGTATGATAACATGTTTATGGGTAATTAATTGTGGAAAATGAAATGTCTTATAAAAACAATACACTGATGTGTATGCTATATTAATTTAATCTGTTTGTTACCTCAATTAAATTTATGTTCTCGAATTTGAATTCAAGCTTTCACAATTCAGGTCTCAATGGTGCACAATCCTGGCAATTATAACAGCTTGGTTCTCATAGAACCCAACTTTACTCGCTCAATTTTCATCTGAGACAGAAATGAGAGAGAAAGACACTCAGAGAGTTCATAACTGATATAAAAGAGAGGAATAGAGGGGCTGACTTCACTGTTTTAATTGACTTTGCTACTGTGGTTAATAAGGCAGACGTTCTAGGCTGTGAGACAGTGAGCAGAGCTCCTGGACATAATGGGACTCTTAAGATCACTTCCTCTCCAAGAGAACACACCGACCTCCCTTCACCATCTGTCCTTTAGTCCGAGTACATGCTGAGTAAATTGCGCCTGGTATAATGGACTCAACTGAAAAATAGGCAGCTCTCAGAGGCTAAGTGCTGGGTTTAATGCTGGGGTTACAGCACCATTCTGAAGATACTTTGCTGCAAATTTCTGAAATATTCGGTCACCACTCACCACTCATGAATAAATTCCATCTGTGATTTATCTATTGCCATATTAAGTGAGTAAATATTATTGAAAATGCCCCTTCCTTTTCCTGTGCCAGAGTGGTCTTATTTCAAAGCAGATTTGTTTAATCCTATGGCAAATTAATCTCATTCCTATAGGAAATTACACTAAATTGTCAGTAAATGGCTCTAATTCTATGATAAATGATGCTTCCCACTGCCTGCATATGTACTTGACACTGGCATAAATTGTCCTTATTTGTTTTTAGCAAGATGGAGGCAGAGAGTCATTAAGGGACACGAATGATTGATACACTGTTTATCAGGAGATTGCTTGGTTAGCCTATTTTGACAGATTTCTGTCTCAAACAAATGGTAGTTTATCTATAAAATAAAAATAATGGTCTGCTCTAGGATTTTGAAAGGAATATAAAACAAGTAGGGGAACGCAGGGATAATTGTAATCCTTTACATGTTTAAAATGTTTAGTGTAAAACGTTTTTGCCTCAAACATCTTTGATGTGTAAACAGTCATTATCAAGTAGATATATTTTTAGATTACTAAGCACTTTATTAGAAACACCTATACACCTACATATTCGTGCAATTATCTAATCAGCCAATCATGTGGCAGCAGTGCAATGCATAAAATCATGCAGGTACGGGTCAGGAGCTTCAGTTAATGTTCACATCAACTGTCAAATGTGATCTCAGTGATTTTGACCGTGGCATGTTTGTTGGTGCCAGACAGACTGGTTTGAGTATTTCTGTAACTGCTGATCTCCTATGATTTTCCTCGCACAATAGTCTGTATAGTTTACTCAGAATGGTGCAAAAAAACATCCAGTGAGTGGCAGTTCTGAGGACGGAAACACCTTGTTGATGAGAGAGGTCAACGGAGAATAGCCAAACTGGTTTGAGCTGACATAAATGCTACGGTAACTCAGATAACCACTTTGTACAATTGTAGTTAGCAGAATAGCATCTCAGAATGCACAACACATCGAAACTTGAGGCGGATGGGCTACAACAGTAGTTTCTTAGGACCATAGTGTTTCTTATAAAGTGCTAAGTGATTATATATACACTGGCAGCAAAAAGTTTGGAATAATGTACAGATTTTGCTCTTATGGAAAGAAATTGGTTCTTTTATTTACCAAAGTAGTATTCAACTGATCACAATGTATAGTCAGGACATTAATAAAACTTACTATTACTAAAAATTACTATTACAATTTAAAAAAAAAAAAAAAAAAAAAAAAAAGTACTTCAAAGAGTTCTCATCAAAAAATCCTCCATGTGCAGCAATGGCAGCTTTGCAGATCCTTGGCATTCTAGCTGTCAGTTTGTCCAGATACTGAGGTGACATTTCACCCCATGCTTCCTGTAGCACTTGCCATAGATGTGGCTGTCTTGTCGGGCACTTCTCACACACCTTACAATCTACCTGATCCCACAAAAGCTCAATGGGGTTATGATCCACAACACTCTTTTCCAATTATCTGTTGTCCAATGTCTGTGTTTCTTTGCCACTCAACCTTTTCTTTTTGTTTGAGTTTCTTCCCAAAAGGCCTGCACCCCTGAGTCTTCTCTTCACTGTTGTACATGAAACTGGTGTTGAGCATCTATTTCTCAAACTAGAGATTCTGATGTACTTATCCTCGTTTAGTTGTACATCTGGGCCTTCCACATCTCTTTCCGTCCTTGTTAGAGTCAGTTGTCCTTTGTCTTTGAAGACTGTAGTGTACACATTTGTATGAAATCTTCAGTTTTTTGGCAATTTCAAGCATTCCTCAAAACAATGATTGACTGACGATTTTCCAGAGAAAGCTGTTTCTTTTTTGCCATTTTTGACCTAATATTGACCTTAAGACATGCCAGTCTATTGCATAACAAACACAAAGACAATGTTAAGCTTTATTTAACGAACCAAATAGCTTTCAACTGTGTTTGATATAATGGCAAATGATTTTCTAGTACCAAATTAGAAATTTAGCATGATTACTCAAGGTGTTGGAGTGATGGCAGCTGGAAATAGGGCCTGTCTAGATTTGATAAAAAATGAATTTTTTCAAATAGTTATGGTGCTGTCTTTTACATCAGTAATGTCCTGACTATATTTTGTGATCAACTGAATGCCACTTTGGTGAATTAAAGTACTAATTTCCTTCTGAAACAGCAGAATCTGTACATTATTCCAAACTTTTGGCCACCAGTATACATTATACAGGTGCATCTCAATAAATTAGAATGTCGTGGAAAAGTTCATTTATTTCAGTAATTCAACTCAAATTGTGAAACTCGTGTATTAAATAAATTCAGTGCACACAGACTGAAGTAGTTTAAGTCTTTGGTTCTTTTAATTGTGATGATTTTAGCTCACATTTAACAAAAACCCACCAATTCACTATCTCAAAAAATTAGAATATGGTGACATGCCAATCAGCTAATCAACTCAAAACACCTGCAAAGGTTTCCTGAGCCTTCAAAATAGTCTCTCAGTTTGGTTCACTAGGCTACACAATCATGGGGAAGACTGCTGATCTGACAGTTGTCCAGAAGACAATCATTGACACTCTTCACAAGGAGGGTAAGCCACAAACATTCATTGCCAAAGAAGCTGGCTGTTCACAGAGTGCTATATCCAAGCATGTTAACAGAAAGTTGAGTGGAAGGAAAAAGTGTGGAAGAAAAAGATGCACAACCAACCGAGAGAACCGCAGCCTTATGATTGTCAAGCAAAATCGATTCAAGAATTTGGGTGAACTTCACAAGGAATGGACCGAGGCTGGGGTCAAGGCATCAAGAGCCACCACACACAGACATGTCAAGGAATTTGGCTACAGTTGTCGTATTCCTCTTGTTAAGCCACTCCTGAACCACAGACAATGTCAAAGGCGTCTTACCTGGGCTAAGGAGAAGAAGAACTGGACTGTTGCCCAGTGGTCCAAAGTCCTCTTTTCAGATGAGAGCAAGTTTTGTATTTCATTTGGAAACCAAGGTCCTAGAGTCTGGAGGAAGGGTGGAGAAGCTCATAGCCCAAGTTGCTTGAAGTCCAGTGTTAAGTTTCCACAGTCTGTGATGATCTGGGGTGCAATGTCATCTGCTGGTGTAGGTCCATTGTGTTTTTTGAAAACCAAAGTCACTGCACCCGTTTACCAAGAAATTTTGGAGCACTTCATGCTTCCTTCTGCTGACCAGCTTTTTAAAGATGCTGATTTCATTTTCCAGCAGGATTTGGCACCTGCCCACACTGCCAAAAGCACCAAAAGTTGGTTAAATGACCATGGTGTTGGTGTGCTTGACTGGCCAGTAAACTCACCAGACCTGAACCCCATAGAGAATCTATGGGGTATTGTCAAGAGGAAAATGAGAAACAAGAGACCAAAAAATGCAGATGAGCTGAAGGCCACTGTCAAAGAAACCTGGGCTTCCATACCACCTCAGCAGTGCCACAAACTGATCACCTCCATGCCACGCCGAATTGAGGCAGTAATTAAAGCAAAAGGAGCCCCTACCAAGTATTGAGTACATATACAGTAAATGAACATACTTCCCAGAAGGCCAACAATTCATTAAAAATGTTTTTTTTATTGGTCTTATGATGTATTCTAATTTTTTGAGATGGTGAATTGGTGGGTTTTTGTTAAATGTGAGCCAAAATCATCACAAGTAAAAGAACCAAAGACTTAAACTACTTCAGTCTGTGTGCATTGAATTTATTTAATACACGAGTTTCACAATTTGAGTTGAATTACTGAAATAAATGAACTTTTCCACGACATTCTAATTTATTGAGATGCACCTGTATTTAAATATTAGATATATAATTTTTAATCAATTCAGAAACAATTGAACTAGAATTACTAGAAGGCCAATATTAGATTCATAACACCTAGGCTGTAAAAATGCTGTCGATTGAGCTTAATTTGTATTGAACCCAGAATATTCCTTTAAGCCCCGGGTCCACACCGAATCTGTAGAATAATCTACAAATCTTTCATCTCCTGCATGCTTGTTTATTTTATTTCTTTTTTCTATTTTAATAATGCTTTCAGCTCTTAATAAAAGTTTAGTACTCTCAGCTCCTTTGAACACATTTTATCATGTTTAAATCCATTCCAATAAATTCTGCTGACTTTCCCTCAAAACCACTTCAGAAAATGTGAAAAATCTGCAGATTCCATCTGGGCCTAATTATTGCAGATGTTACTTTATTGAGCATTACATTTATATTGGTTCTCCCATAGACACAATCAAAGACCAAATCCTCAGAGACTTTTTATCACAGAACATGTTATACAATTAATATGTTAGGGAACATCTTTATAAATGTTTTACTGTGCATTTCTGCATGTGCGTTTAGGTTTAGAGATACTGTAAACATGTTCTCATTTCAACATCAATAAGCATCACAACATTCATGTTTTATTTGCTATGTTCACTTTAAGAACTTTTCCCCAAGTGGGCGATAATTGAATCAGGCAATGAAAAATCATATTGACCCCTGTGGTTAGACGTGTAGTGGAGTGGAATGCAAAACACGCATCTCATATCAAAGGGAGCATGAAGCAAACAGAGGAAAAACTGGTCCCCCGGTGAGCAGCTCATCTCTTCTGAGTGTGCTGGGGGTGATTGAGTGCCAGTGGTACCTGTGGGATCCCTGGAAACGAGACCAAAGTGGGTTTCTGGTGTGAAATACACCAACATCATGCTCTTTGCAAGAAGCCATGCACACACGCAAAACCACACAGGTGTGATCTAACTGAGCTTGCAAGTAAAAACTCAACATCACACGCTCACTGTAGGCTAAACAGTTACGTGGGAAGTGGATTATGCCATAAAAAAATGCTCTTAAGCATTCATTTTTCAAGGGTGTGATTTGTTTTTTTTTGTTTGTTTTTTTTTTTTTTTGTGAGAGTGTGCTTGTGTTTTGAAAGGCATGTGAGAGAAGGAGTGTTTGAGAGTGTCATTGCCAAAAAGGAGTAAATGAAAACATGGCTAAGCATAAGCAATGATGTATGCTCTGCTCTGTCAATAAGTCAGTTCCTTTGTAAAGGGCTCTCAGTGATCACTCTGCAAGCAGGTATCATTTGTCTATGAAACGGGCAGCATAAAAGGCTCTCTGTGCTGTAATCAATGTGGCACCACGCATGCACAAAAGGGGGACCAGCAAAAGAACATGTGCCACAATAGTTAGTTTAGCAGAGAGCTTCATGGCGATTATACATGGAGGACATGTCCTGTGCTGTCTATTCACCCTTCGTACAAGGACTCCCATGTGATTTATACTATATATGATGAATGGCACAATGTGTCTGCGTGATTTGTTGTATTGTTGATTCATGTAAACATGCGCTAGACAGCCACCTTTGGCTGCTGCGTCACGTCTCTTTTTCACAGGGCAGCAGATCTGGAGCGACGGGGGGGAGGGGAGAGAGGGGTCCTGAGTGGTTCCAACCCTTGACACTTGACCAGTGTCATGCCGAATTTTGACTCCCTATATCCTTATGTTTAGGGGCAGGGTTGGGAGGGTTACTTTTGGAATGTATTCCACTACAGATTACAGAATACATGCTGTAAAATATCATTTGTAACGTATTCCTTTAGATTACTCAAGGTCAGTAACGTATTCTAAATACTTTGGATTAATTCTTCAGCACTGGTAGATTTTTTCACTTGTTTTGACTATAAAAACTCTGCCAGTACAGTAAGACAAAATACACATGTTAAAAATACATTCTCTGAAAAACCTAAATATCTTATGCAGTGTTGTTTCTAAAACAAGATTAATGAAATTGATCTTGTTTTAAGGATTTTTCTATATTTTTACAGGAAAAAAATACAAAAATTATTATCAAGAATATGATTTTTGCCGTAAAGGTGTTACTAGAAAAAAATTAATTATGGTCCAACGTGAATTGTCTTGATAAAAAAATATGATCGTGCCTGGTAACTATAAATAGCTATAAATAGCATTGTAGCTTAGCGTAAAGCTGACAATTTACACAAAGTTTATTTCTATTTCTTCTGCTCCAAACTTACTTCAAACGTACTTCTCTGTCTGCTCGAATGAATGTAACACATCGTAAAAAAGTGTTTCACCGCTGTTCAAATGCACATTTGATCGCATCATTTATATGGATAAATGTTATCCAACTGAAAGGACTAAATATTAAATGAAACAAATGACAATAAAATGCAAAATAATCTCTTCAGTAATCAAAATACTTTTTGAATGTAACTGTATTCTAATTTCCAATTATTTAAATTGTAACTGTAGTGGAATACAGTTACTTATATTTTGTATTTTAAATACGTAATCCCGTTACATGTATTTCATTACTCCACAACCCTGTTTAGGGGTAGGAGTAGGGATGGGCTTTAGCGGTAGCACCAGTAACTGTTAGGATTATGGGTGGGCTTTAGGGATAAGGGCCAATCAGGTAGCGGGGAGTCAGAATCTAGCGGGGAGTCAAATTTCGGCACAACACTGGGTTCAAATGTGCCAAAAACTGAACTGAATATATGATGCAAGCTGTCTGCTACAATTTACTGTTTATTAAAATACATATACATATAAAACCCTATGTCAGTCCTATATACAGTATATAAATAACAGTAAAGACTACTGACAATAACAGTGATAACAATTAAGTAGCAATGGAATTTAACTGCATGATGAACACCAGAGAGAAGACAGAGAGAGGAGATGGAGGATGAAGCAGCCACATCAGAGTCCACAAGGGAGAAAGGGCCAGAATAGTTTGAGTTTTTGCTCCAATTACAAAATCCATCAGATCCAGCCCATTTACAGAAACACAAAATAAAATACACTGTGGCCTTTATAAAATGTTAAAATTCATTAGGGCCCTGTAGTCCAATTATGTAATTTCCCAAAAGTGAACAAGGCAGGTCTTGAATGGGTACCAATCCATTTAAGTAGTTGTAAACAGATGTAAGTGTATTATTGCAATCAGCAAATAAAGTGAGATGTTTCTATTTTAAAAGTTAATATAAAAAAATTAAAGTGTGAATTATAGAAGTTTGATAAGTCTCTTTTTTTTAATCATAAATTTGATACTGGGACATGACAATAATCATGGTGAGGTTTTTTTTTTTTTTTTTTTTTTTTACTTATGAGTAAAATAAGGTCTGTGGTAAACATTACTTGATGATACATGGACATTTTGTCCTACAACATAAATTACACACTTTCATATATCAAACAAGAATTTTGAAGCTGCCATTTAATGTGACGAAACATTGAAAAAATGTCTTTCCAATAAATTTCAGTAGACAAAAAACCCCAAACAACATGACTTGTGTAAAATTGCATGTGATCAGTGAGCTTTTTAATTGCTTTATGCCATTGTCATTCATGTCATTGAAGAGACCGTAAGCTTCGTTTTCATTCCCATCAAAAATCAAAGATGGTGCTACTGTGAATAATGTCTATAGGGTCACAGCAACCGGCGATTACATTAACCAATGGCAGCAAGAAGGTGTTTAACGTAAGTTTGTGTTGGCAAGCTGTTTCAAACCACAGCAACAAACTGAATTTTTTTCTTTCTTTTTGGCCAGATATTGTTTGAAATGACATCACACCTGTTCTTTCTTCAATTTCACTTGAGGTATATTGGCGTCTTGAGACAACGTCCAGACTGTTTAAAAATAGCCCAAAACTTCTGTCAGACCCCTGCCAAGGGTGACGTCAACTATAAGCTGCTTTTGGATTTAATATCATTTAAATCCTGCAATGAAATTATTTGTCCCCAAGGATGGCCATAGATATGTAATGGACAGAAGTCTTGCTGAAAAGACACAAATAGGTTCTGATTGGTGTCACAGGAAGGCAAACAGGTGCCCCTGGGTGGATTAATAGAACTTAATTAGTTCTGTTAATGTTCCATCAAATGTGCATTTTGGGTTGGACGTATTACTTAACCTTAACAAGATCAGGCAGCATGATTGTGGAGGTGGGGGCGTGGTGGAGTGGCGATTTATAAATGGAGAGCGAGACCGGGAGATGAGAGCGGTAAGGAGTTACACCTGTGGGCAATTTTACTAACAGCTGTTTTGTGTTGCAGTGACATGTGCCAGGTATGGCACGAAACCCATCTTCTTGGTGGTAGCTCGTGAAAGGAACAGTGGCACGCTCCTTCCCTCCATAGTGCGATTATACCTTTTGCACAAGCCTTTTCCCTCTAGATGTGCTAATACCATCCTTCATCTCTCTGTAAGAATCCAGAGTAAAATAGATCCTCAGTGTCCCAATACTGTTCACAAAGAGTGATAAAAGGGGCAACTTGTTTGCCGTAAATTGTGACCCGTGTCGGTGGAGGAAGAGATCCTGGTGCCTAAGAAATATGGTTTGCTTTGGCTGCCACTGTTTCAACACTGTACTTTGGCTCATACTTCACCTAGAAGGAGGTTGGAATGGCTCACTCCAATCAATCGGCTGGTCAAGACATGCTCTGAGAGTTTTGTGATAGCTTAACAACTGCTAACTTTCCAGAATCCCCAGTAAGCATTGGCTAAGGGTCAATCGAGTGAATAGAGTGGGTTATAATCTGCTTTACCTGCTCGAGTATATCATTCTTATAGCCCTGATGCATAATCTTCTGGAATTCCGCGACGCTGTGCATCCCTGTTTTTTTGGGCTCCAAGGTGGGTGGGGAATAAGGATGATGAAACAAAAAACTTAAAATATGGCTTCAAAACACACTTCTAAAAAGTGGTTTCTAGACTTGGATACAGACCGCATTTTAGAGAATAAATGTTTATTCATGCCAAATAGTGAAGAGTGGACAAGGTTTATAATCTTCGAAGCAGTATCACCAGATATGCCAATCACTAAACTTTCTCCATTTGCTATACATAAGGGTATCACAGGAATAGCAGGAACATTGAAAGAAGTGAAAAAGTTACGATCTGGACAAATTCTAGTGGAATGCTGTAAAAAGGCAAATGCAGAGAATTTACTACGAGCCACACTACTCGCTGGAGTTCATATAAAGACATCACCTCATTCAACATTAAACTACAGCAAAGGAGTGATCCGCACTAAAGAATTGGATGACGTAGATGAAGATGAAATTACCTGTGAGCTCAAACCCCAAGGAGTAGTAAATGTGAAAAGGATAATAATCAAAAGAGAGGATCGAGTTATCAAAACTGGTACATACATCCTTACTTTTAACAAGCCCCTTCCCCCAGAAAGAATCCAAATTGGATATTTGAGTGTCTTTATTCGTGTCCAACCCAGTGCGATGTTTTAAATGTCAAAAATATGGACATGGGTCAATTAGTAAAAGCATCTGTTTGTAATGTTTAATGTGTGTGCTCATGTATTTCATGTCTTTTATTTTGAAAAGTTTAGTTCCTGTTTCATGTCATGTGTTCCTGGTCATGTGATATCCTGTTTTCCCTCCATGTTCATGTGTCTTGTTTTCATTGGTTCATTGTTTGATTATCTTGTTTAGAGTTCTGTTTGTTCATTGGTTTATGTTCTCCCATGTCCATGTATTTAAGCCCTCATGTTTTCCATTGTTGTTGGTCAGGTATTGTGATTGTAACTTTGTTGGATAGTTCATGCTATGTCGAGTCTAGTTTATGTCATAGTCAAGTCAAGTTTATGTTTTATTTATGTTTGGATTTACTGTTTTGGATTTCACATTTGGATTAAATTGCACTTCATTACACAATCATAGTCAGTGCCAGCAGCCACTCGTTACATTTTTGCAAGTGTGGTGAAGAAGACCACAACATGGAGAGCTGCCAAAAACCACCCAAATGCTGTAATTGTACAGGAGACCATTTGGCTGCATCAAAAGAATGTCCTACATGGATTAAGGAGAAGGAAATACAGAGAATCAGATGCACAAAGAAGATCAGTTACCCCGAGGCAAGGAGAATGGTAGACGCTGTCCCTCCTTCTACACTGAATAAAACATATGCCTCCTTTGTCAAGAAATCTGTGAAGTCCATGGAATGCCAGATAGACGTCACCTGGATGCACAAAGATAAACCTCAAAATGTTAACAGCAATAAATCTCTCCCAAGGACCAAGAATACAAGAACCAAAAGTGAATCTATCGCAATCAATTCTCAGTCTAATCAGAACTCAACAGAAAATCAAACTACAAATAGAAATACAAGAAGAGTTATTCGCAAGCAAAAGATGAAATAGCAAAGACAAAACAAACCAAAGATGTCAAAATGAAAGAAAGGAAGTTCATCCCCAAAAGGAAGAATCAGGGGAAATATTCCTATTTTTCCAGTGGAACAGTCCTGGACTCAGGGCAAATTTTGCAGAGTTGCAACACTTAGTTACAGTTCTCAACCCCATTGGTTTTTGTCTCCAGGAGACAAAACTACCACCAGATTTTACCTTCTCTTTTAATAAGTTTAATGGCACAGCCATTTTAATCAGAAACTATGTGATTCATAGTCGCATCAATGTGAACAGTAATTTACAGGTAACAGCAGTGCGTTTAACCCTGCAGAGAACCATTACAGTAAGTTCCATATACATCCCACTGAATCTTACTGTTACACACAAGGACCTGGATGGCCTAGTAGACCAACTTCCTTCTCCATAAATACTCATGGGAGACTTTAATAGTCACAACACTCTATGGGGAAATACCCATTGCGACACCAAAGGAAAGAGGATCAAAGAATTCTTAGACAATCACGCCTTACAGTTGTGCTCAAAAGTTTGCATACCCTTGGAGAATTGGTAATATATGTACCATTTTTAAAGAAAACATGAGTGAGCAGAACACATTTATTTCTTATGGGATTCATATTCAACTGTAGGTTATAACAGAATGGCACAATCATAAAACAAAACATGGCAACAATGAAAAAAATGAAATGACCCCTGTTCAAAAGTCTGCATACCCTTAGTTCTTAATACTGTGTATTGTCCCCTTTAGCATCAATGACAGCGTGCAGTCTTTTGTAATAGTTGTCTATGAGGCCCCAAATTCTTGAAGGTGGTATAGCTGCCCATTTGACTTGGCAAAATGCCTCCAGGTCATGCAAAGTGTTTGGTCGTCTTGCACGAACCACACGTTTGAGATCTCCCCAGAGTATCTCGATGATATTAAGATCAGGAGACTGTGATGGCCACTCCAGAACCTTCACCTTTTTCTGCTGTAACCACTGGAGGGTCAACTTGGCCTTGTGCTTAGGGTCATTGTCATGCTGGAAAGTCCAAGAGCGTCCCATGTGCAGCTTTTGTGCAGAAGAATGCAAATTGTCTGCCAGTATTTTCTGATAACATGCTGCATTCATCTTGCCATCAATTTTCATAAGATTCCCCGTGCCTTTTAGAGCTCACACACCCCCAAAACATCAGTGAGCCACCACCATGCTTCACAGTGGAGATGGTATTCTTTTCACTATAGGCCTTTTTGACCCCTCTCCAAACATAACACTTATGGTTGTGACCATAAAGCTCTATTTTGGTCTCGTCACTCCAAATAAGAGGTGTTGTCGGGCATATTGTAACCGGGCTTTTTTGTGGCATTGGCGCAGTAAATGCTTCTTTCTGGCAACTCGACCATGCAGCTCATTTTTGTTCAAGTATCTTCATACCGTGCTCCTTGAAACAACCACACTTTCTTTTTCCAGAGCAGCCTGTATTTCTCCTGAGGTTACCTGTGGGTTTTTCTTTGTATCCCGAACAATTCTTCTGGCAGTTGTGGCTGAATTCTTTCTTGGTCATCCTGACCTTGGCTTGGTATCAAGAGATCCCCGAATTTTCCACTTCTTAAGTGATTGAACAGTACTGACTGGCATTTTCAAGGCTTTGGATATCTTTTTATATCCTTTTCTATCTTTATAAAGTTCCAATACCTTGTTACGCAGGTATTTTGACAGTTCTTTTCTGCTCCCCATGGCTCAGTATCTAGCCTGCTCAGTGCATCCACTTGAGAGCTAACAAACTCATTGACTATTTATACACAGGCACTAATTGCAATTTAAAAAGCCACAGGTGTGGGAAATTAACCTTTAATTGCCATTTAAACCTGTGTGTCACCTTGTGTGTCTGTAACAAGGCCAAACATGCAAGGGTATGTAAACTTTTGATCAGGGCCATTTGGGTGATTTCTGTTATCATTATGATTTAAAAAGGAGCCAAACAACTATGTGATAATAAATAGCTTCATATGATCACTATCCTTAAATAAAATCAATGCCAAAATTTCACAATTTCTGCCAGGGTATGCAAACTTTTGAGCACAACTGTATGTCTTCTAAATGATGGATCCAGCACTTACCTACACCCAGGGCACGGAACATACTCAGCAACTGACCTAACAATTTGTGAACC
Source organism: Myxocyprinus asiaticus (assembly GCF_019703515.2). Taxonomy (NCBI): domain Eukaryota; kingdom Metazoa; phylum Chordata; class Actinopteri; order Cypriniformes; family Catostomidae; genus Myxocyprinus; species Myxocyprinus asiaticus. Next base: position 30,623,712 of record NC_059361.1, on the reverse strand, counting down.
TGAATTATTTTTAGAACTTTCATGGAAAGTATGGCATGACATTTGTGGTAGTGACCACTTTCCATTAATATTAACCCTAAAAGGAAGAGAAGAAGCTCTAAAAACACCAAGATGGCAATTTAAAAATGTTAACTGGTATCATTTTCAAACGCTTTGCTATGAAAGGTTTAATGAAGCCTCTGAAGATGATCCAGATGCTATTAAACATTTCACCAGTACACTCATCTCCATAGCAAATGATACCATTTCAAAAACATATCCAAACACAAAATGCAAACGGATGCCATGGTTTGATGATAAAAGGAAGAAGGCTGAAAGATTATTCTTCAGAAGGCCAACAAGTGAAAATCTTGTTATGGTTCAAATAAGTAGGGCACAAGCTCGAAGAATAATAAATGAAGCTAAAAGGAAAAGTTGGAGACAATTTGTATCTGGTCTGACATCAAGTACCTCAACAAAAAAGGTCTGGAATCTGATCCGCAGGATGAAGGGCAGGAATGATGGAGCTCAAATTCAGCACATCAAATATCAAGACACTATTCTAACTTCAAAACAAGAGATTGCAAATACCCTAGCAGAAACTTTTGAAAAGAACTCCTCCATTGGAATTTGCCTTAATGCCTTACAAGTTTTCCTAGCACAGGATGAAAAGAAAGGTATACATTTTTCATCTAATAATAAGGAACCTTATAATCAACTGTTCACAATGGAAGAATTGACACGAGCCATAAACAGAGCACAAGATACGGCAATAGTACCAGATGATATCCACTACCAGTTTTTTTAAAATTTGTCTCACATTATCCTGTCTTTACTGTTAAAACTTTTTAACTCTATTTGGATATCAGGGAATATTCCACTCTCTTGGAAAGAATTGATAATCATTCCCATCCCAAAAGCAGGAAAAGATCATAATGACCCCAATGACTACTGTCCAATAGCCCTGACAAGTTGCTTATGCAAAACCATGGAGAGAATGGTTAATGAACGTCTAGTATGGATCCTGGTATCGCAACATCTCTTAAGTAAAGTTTAGTTTGGCTTCAGAAAAGGAAGAAGTACTACACATCATCAGCCTTGAAAGCTATGTACGAGATGCTTGCATCAGAAAAGAACATGCAGTGATCTTTTTGACTTGGAGAAGCTTACGACACCACTTGGAAGTTCGGTATTTTAAAGGATTTATTTCAACTTGGTTTTAGAGGACACTTACCCATTTTTATTGCAAATTTTTTTATCAAACAGACATTTTAAAGTCAGAGTAGGTAATACCCTATCTGACCCACATAAACAAGAGCTAGGAGTACCACAAGGAAGCATTTTATCAGTTACACTTTTTAGTATCAAAATCAACGCCATCGCAAAAGCCATCGGGTCGGATATCCATTGCAGTCTTTATGTGGATGACATTGGCATTTGCTACAGAGGCAAATCCATGAATAACATTGAACAGAAAATCCAGCGACAATTAACAGAATGCAGTCCTGGTCAGTATCAAATGGTTTTAAATTTTCAAAGACCAAAACTGTTTGTATGCATTTTTGCCAGCTATGCTCTCTCCATCTTGATCCAGAGATATGCATGGATGGTGAACACATCAGAGTGGTTAAGGAAACCAAATTCCTTGGAATAACTCTTGACAGTAAACTGAGTTTTATCCCTCACATAAAGATTTTAAAAGATAAATGTCTTAAAGCCATGAACATTTTAAAGGTTTTAGCTAAAACAAAATGGGGTCCAGAAAGTTCAGTTCTTTTTAATCTGTACAGAACATTAATTTGATCATGCCTGGATTATGGATGTATAGTGTATGGCTTAGCCAGGAAATCGTATATCCGACTCTTGGACACAGTACATCATCAAGGCATACGACTGGCATTAGGGGCCTTTAGAACATCACCAACTCAAAGTTTGTATGTAGAAGCAAATGAACTTTCTCTGGAGAACAGACGCCTCAAACTAGCCCTACAATATACAAAAAAAGCTGAAGACCAACAAAGGAAACCCAATTTACCATCCTGTTTTCTTAACCCCTTCTTAAAGCCTATACGAACAAAAACCAAGACATATCTGATCTTTTGGACTACGGATCAAACTACATTTACAAAATCTCAAAGTAGATCTGAGCATACTGGAACAGATACACTTACTAACACCCCCCCCCCCCCCGGAACTTTAAAAAACCAAAAATAATTTTAGACCTACAAGAAACAAAAAATCTGAAACCCACCCAAATGACTTTCAACAACAACTCCTCTACATTAGAGAAATATATGCATCACGTACCCCTATATATACAGATGATTCAAAATCTGAAGACCATGTATCATCTGCATTCGTGATCAACCACCAAAAAAAGGAATATCCATCCCCAACCACAGCTCAATTTTTACAGCAGAAGCAAACGATATCATCTTAGCACTGGACTTCATAAAGACTATGCAACAGAAAAACTTTGATAATTACAGATACAAAATCATGTCTTCAAGCAATGTCATCCCTAAAAAATGATCACCCAATGCTTGTAAAGATTCTTTGCAAATTGCTGGATCAGGAGGCCCAAAATTTTAATATCTACTTCTGCTGGGTACCTGGATACTGTGGAATTCCAGGAAATGAAGAAACAGAAACTGCTGCAAAAGAGGCACTATCAGTGGATTTCAAAATGTGTCCAATACCGCCCACTGACCTAAAACCCATAATAAATTTGTATATTAACAACAAATGGCAAACTGGCCCAACAGATTCCAGTCACTATTGTCATGGAGTAAGCGAACTTCAAATGGGCCATCTTGCAGCAGGTTGGCCGTAACCCTGAACAACCCCGACAGCACTTCCGTACGCTGCCGTACCATGAATGCGGTCACCTGTTTGCCTTCGTCCAACAGCTCTACGATGCCTGTCTGAGGTGGCTGCTGGCAGAGGATCGCGACACAGAAGCTGTCATAGATCTTGTGGTACTGGAGCAGTTTGTCGGCCGGTTACTGAAAGGAATGGCCGAGTGGGTCCAGTGCCACCACCTGACGTCACTGATGGATGCATTCCAGCTGGCTGAAGACCATTTGGCGGTGTATTCGGGGTCCGACAAGCCCCCTGCTCTCGCTTTCTCTCCTCTCGCCCATACCCCTCCTTTTCCCCTTTTCCTATACCTGCACCCTGGAAATGAGGTGGCATTCCACCAAAACCGGTGCCCCATTCCCGGGGTATCCATAACCCGCAGGCTTCCTCTAAATCTCTCTCTCTCTCTCTCTCTCTCTCACACACCTTCCTCGTATGTTGATGACTCCACTCTCAGGGGTGCAGGGGGAAAGCCTGGGCCAGTCTGTTAGCGCTGTGGGGAACCCGGACATTTTCAGGACTAATGCTAGGTGATGAAGGTAGGGGCATTGATTTGGGTCCCTGATGTGCCACAGGCTGCCCCCAATCGAGCAGGGACATATCAGATATCAGTGAGTATTCAAGGGGGTACATACTAAGCCTTGGTGGATTCAGGATGTAATCAAAGCTCTATACACCAATGCTTGGTTTAAGATGAGGCTTTGTATGCAGCACGAAGGGTGAGGGTGCGGTGTGTACATGGGCATGTGCAGGAATACACTTAAATGACTGTCACAATACAATTTCGGGGACAAAAGCATAGTATTGAGGCTGAGGTTAGTCCCTGCCTCACCCATCCACTAATCTTGGGTACCAATTGGCCAGAATTCCAAGCATTATTGAAGGGGATGTGTGTGGATGGGCCCTGCAACAGAGTAATATGGTGAGGGTTATGCAGCACACTGGCTGGGGAGGCGGTGCCAGGGCCGTCCTCATCAGCTGCTCATCAGCATGACACAAAGGAGGAGGAGGGCTCAACTCTCCCGCCTTTGAGAGGGATTCCCCTAGGGGATTTCCCTCTGGAACAGATGCAGGACGAAACCCACTCGACCAAGTGAGAGTAACCAGTGGGCATCAACTTCAGCCAGTGGTTGCTCTCTCATACCCGTATTTCGCAGTTATAAAAGACCGGTTGTTTTGGGTGATGCAGGACCCTCAGACAAAGGAAGATACAACCCAGTTGTTGGTACCAAAGAGCCGTCGGGAAATGTTATTCCAGGCGCTCATCATAATCCAATGGCAGGCCACTTAGGGCAAGATAAAACATTAAACCGACTCTTGGCTCAGTTCTTCTAGCCAGGCAGTCGCGGGGATGTTCGTAGGTGATGTACAACATGCCACGAATGTCAACTGGTAAATCCACTGGCCAACCCAAAAGCACGATTGTGCCCTCTACCGCTGATTGGGGTTCCCTTCAAAGAATTAGTATGGACCTTATCAGGCCACTGGAATGGTCAGCATGCAGGCATCGCTTTACGTTAGTCCTGGTGGATTATGCAACACGATATCCAGAAGCAGTGCCTCTCCACAACATCTCGACGCGGGGTGTTGCAGAGGCACTCTTCAAAATTATTTCCCGAATGGGGATCCTGAAAGAGATCCTCACAGATCAAGGCACTACTTTCATGTCTTGCACGATTCGGACTAGTGTGTACCATCCTCAGACAGACAGACTGGTCAAATGATTTAATAAAACCCTTAAGAACATGATTCGTAAGTTCTTCACAATGATGCTCGGAATTTGGATAAGTGGCTTGAGCCCCTATTATTTGCAGTTCGATTATTTGCGGGGTTCATCCCATTTTAATTACTGTATGGACATTGACCGTGTGGAGTGTTGGATGTTCTAAAAGAAAATTGGGAGGAGGGACCTTCACAAACTAAAAATGAAATTAAATACATTCTTGACCTGAGAGAAAAACTCAACACACTGGGGCGATTGTCACAGGAGCATTTGCTACAGGCTCAAGAACATCAGCCCCGATTTTATAGTAGGGGTACTTGGCTGCGGGAGTTCACACTGGGAGATAAAGTACTTGTATTGCTACCCACATCGAGCTCCAAATTACTCGGCAAGTGCCCTTTATGGTCACACGGCAAGTTAGGGACATTGACTATGAGGTCGAACGGACAGACAGAGGCGGAGCACGGCAGGTGTACCACCTCAGTCTCCTAAAATATTGGAGGGAGAGGTGCCCGTGACTTTGGCAATGGTGATTCCATAGAGAGAGGAGCTTGGACCGGAGGTGAATTTAAAACCCCAAAATCAAGTCACCCCGGTCCCTTGTGGAGACCACCTCTCACCATCCCAAATCACGGAGGTGGCCAAATTACCCAATGGGAATTTTCCAATGTATTTTTGCCTCAGCCTGATCGCACGAATCTCATAGAACCCCACATTGAGATGACCCCACACAATGTTTCCCAAACACAAGAAACAAGTGGTACAGGAGGAACTTAAGGCCATGCTCGATATGGTAGTAATAGAGGAATCCAACAGTGACTGGTCCAGCCCGGTGGTTCTAGTACCTAAGTCTGATGGGTCGGTTCGGTTCTGTGTGGATTTTCGAAAAGTCAGTTCGGTGTCTAAATTTGACGTGTATCCGATGCCTCATATTGACGAACGTCTAGATCGGTTAGGCACGGCTCACTTTTATTCGAGACTGGATTTGACAAAGGGATATTGGCAGATCCCCTTGACTCCCATGTCCCATGAAAAAAACAGCATTTTCCCTTTCTGGATGACATCATAATTTACAGTAATGATTAGCAGCGACACATGCAGCACCTGAGGGATGTCCTGAGATCACTGCGGCGGGTGGGGCTCAAGGCAAACCCTAAGAAGTGTGCAATTGGATGGGGGGGAAGTACGGTATCTGGGCTTCCACTTTGGACATGGGCAGGTGCGTCCCCAAATTGATAAGACTGCAGCAATTGCGAGGGCTAGCTGGCTATTACTGAAGGTTTGTGTCTAACTATTTGACTCTCACCAGCCCGCTGACTGATCATACTAAAAAGGGAATACCAGATCTGGTCCAGTGGACGGAGCTATGCCAACAGGCTTTTACTAAAGTGAAAGCTGCACTTTGTGGTGGACCACTTCTACACTCTCCTGATTTCTCTCTCCCTTTTGTTTTAAAGACCGAAGCATCGGACAGGGGGTTGGGAGCCGTGTTGTCCCAGGTGGTCGAGGGGGAGGAGCATCCGGTGCTGTACATCAGCCGGAAACTCTCGTTAAAAGAGTCGAGGTACAGCACCATTGAGAAGGAATGTCTGGCCATCAAGTGGATGGTCCTCACCCTTCGGTATTACCTCCTGGGACAGGCTTTCACCCTCTGTTCGGACCATGCCCCGCTCCAGTGGCTCCATCGCATGAAGGGTACCAACACGCGGATCACCTGTTGGTATCTGGGTCTTCAGCTGTTTAAGTTTGAGGTGGTCCACAGACTGGAGGCACAGATGGCTGTCGTGGACTTCCTCTCTCAAAATGGGGGGGGAGTAGCGGGCAGTCCGGATGGCTCCCCAGCCTGAGTCGGGTGATGGGGGTATGTGGAGGTGGGGGCGTGGTCGAGAGCCTGTTTTATGAATGGAAAGCGAGACCGTGAGATGAGAGTGGTAGGGAGTTACACCTGTGGGCAATTTTACTAACAGATGTTTTGTGTTGCAATGAGAGGCAAAAGAGAGGTAAAAGGAAGCTGATAGCCACAGAGGAAGAGAGGAGTGACACATGCGTTTCTTTGTGTGCGTGTGTTTGTGTATATAGTTTGTTGACAGCACTGAAAAATGTAAAAAGAGAAACTGAATAAATGGAGAACTTAGAATTTACCTGGCTCGCCGCTTCCTCGTTTAAGGAAAAACAGGGAATGTGTTACAATGATATTCGAAGATATGCATCCATTGGTCTCTATTGATGGCTTTCACCTACTAATTGAGATCAAATGTTCCTGTAATGGGGCATTTTTGTTTGAATGGACAAGTTGGAAAGCATCAGTATAATCAAAGGTATTTAGATAAGAAGAGCAATGCCAGCAGCAATCAACATGATTTGGTAAAAGAGCAGCTTGACTGTGTGTTTGTCATTCCGTGTAATTTATCTGAATCTTACTTATTACAAAATATTTGAGCTGATTACTAAATTGCTCTGGTAAAACAGCAAGTAGGTCTGCATGCACCAAACATCTAAAGTGCCAAATCTTAAACACAATGCTTTATAAATTAATGATATAGACATTGCTACTTTAATGAAACCTGTTTGTAACAACTTGCTAGCAGTTTGTATAGAGTAGGACCTGACCCCAAGGATTAAGGCCTGTTCACACAAAGAATGATAACTATAACGTTAACTATAATGAGAACTATGTTAGCATCCACACCAATAGATGATAACTTCCTGCGTATTCCATGTTTATTCTTTGCAGTTATGTTTACAGTCAAGAAAAGGGATGCAGATGACCTGCTACTGCTCTACTGTTTGCAAAGAAACCAAAAGAAAGACAGACCGACAAAACTTCAAAGGAGACAAGACAGTGTTGTCAACATTAGCGCTGGATACCTGAGGTTATTTTATATTAGTGTGTCGAGGAGGAGGGCGGGGCCGTGCCTGGACTACGCACGCCTCCTCCTTTCCCATTTTTACCTTGTTACATTGGTGCCGAAACCAGGGAAGGAGGAGGCAGGAACCAGCTGAACGGTCAAAATAATATTTAATGAAACAAAAAGACACACAACACAAACGCACACACGGCAGCTGTGTGTGGCTCTCTCTCTCTCTCAAACATCCCACTGCACTTATCCCTCTCCTCGGCTGATTAGCCCGATTGGGGGCCGGGCGTGCGTAGTCGGGGGCCGGGCGTGTGTAGTCACGGCCCGGCCCCGCCCTCCTCTTCATCACAATTACCATCTTGCATTAGCTTTTTATTATCTTTTCTCAGTTAATACTGAAGAAGAATGCAGAAGAAACCTTGCCAGTCCTTGAGCAGGAGTTTCCATTTCATTTTTATGTGTGTAATAAGTGGCGATCCGGTGCTGGAAAGTTTTATTTTGAAGATTGCATTTTGCGGCTTGAGCCCTTTAATGTTGGATGGATTTTGATTGGCTGTTACTGTTTTTATCATTCATCAGCTGGAAAAAAATAGCTCTGAAAGTGATCCAAATGATATCGTTCCTCTGTGTCATTATCATTATAGTTGTGGTGTGGATTCTGCTATTCAATTAGAGTTAGAATGATTTTTTTTAATTTATTGTTATAGTTATCATTATAGTTACTGTAAGAGTGTGTGAATTGTGTGAATTGCTTTTATTTCAAAAACTAGACCCCTGTAGAAGGAACTGGTCAAAAATATGTTTTGCTGGAAACAAGATGGTTTAACACAGGGGTTTTCAAACTGGGTAATGATAACCTTAATAGACACGTAACCTTAATAGACTAATAAAATACATTTAATGCTGTTAACACAGGGGTCATCCTTACACATTGCAGAACCCAACTCATTTAGATTTTATTTGGATTTCTTCGATAATGCGCTAAAAACAAAAATAAAGATATTGATTATGATTTTCCTTGCCATTGTTGCTGCTGGCTAATGATTTGTATTATAAAAAGCACAATATAAATAAATGTGAATTTTTTTTTTTTTTTTTTTCATCTAACATGGCTCTAGGGGGCAAAATATATGCAATTAACATAATACAAATGTAATATTTTCCCATATTTTCCTTTAATTGTTTGTTTAGGCTTCAGTGCAATGACAAATACATATATAATTTGTACATTTTTTTTTTTTTTTTTTTTTGCATTTGGTCTCACGCAATATTGAACATTTGGTTAAATCCTTGAATATCATGCTTAGTATTTTTCTCCCACATTATACAGTAAATGGGGCTTTTTACTGTACATGAAAATGTATTGTGCCTTTACATTTAGGAATGGGGTCCCTTGCATTAACTAAAATATTTGAACATTTGTTTAACAAACAAGTTTCCCCATGCATCCCCTTTCATAGCTTTGTTTAAAAGAGATTGAGAATATATATAATATGAGTTGTTGCCCTCTGGTAGGCAGTACAGGTTACCAGTGAGTAGGTATAATCGTTTTAAAAAATCTTTTATGCCTACTTCAGTTAAAATGTTAAATAACAAGTAACAAATGTTAAATAACAAAATAAAAATATTGTGAGATGGTTTAGGTTGTATTAATGTTAATTTTTTTATATTGTGTCTTATTTATGATTGGATTTAAATGTCAAGTCAATGTGTATGTGTACGCACCATGAGTCCAAGACAAATTTCTCTTTGGGGACAATAAAGTGTATTTTATCTTCATCTTTCACTTAGCAGAAAATTAAATTATCTCACAAAGTGTAATAAAAAAAATGCAACAGACTGTTTGCTCCAGGCTAAAAGCACATGGTTTTGTAGACTCATAAATCATTATGGAAGTCTCTTAGTCTCTGCCTGCAACACAACATTACAGAGGCCACTGGTACACAGGCTGAAAAACAACTTAGAGCTGTGGACCTGTACTGAAGAATATGACTGAAAATGAACTTAGTCAGAGTCCGATGAAGAGATTTCTCGCCTGTTTCTTCCCCATTCCTTTTCACATAACATCGCTGTCCCTTTTGACCACTGGAGGAACTGAATAGGTGTGGATGTAAAGTCACTGAAGGTGTGTTTCTATGGCTACATATGGCAAGAGAAGAGAGAGGTTTTAGCCGAAGGGAAATGGTCAGGATGCAGGACACGGCCTCTTTTCACTCTGCTTTTTCACGTGGAAACTTCACCTCAATTTCTGCAGCAGGCGACCAGAGGGAGAGGTAGTCAAAGGTTGCTTTACAGAATGCCTACTACTCTCTGCGTTTCCTAGTGTTTTACACTACCTCATCATATCAGCATCCGGTGCACACTCTCTTAACTGCTAAGCCTGAAAATGTTCCACACCTCACTTCTAACCTAATATTTAATGCTTTCTAGAGGGCTGTGCACACAGGCTGCATTCTTGCATTCAAAAACAGCAAGATGGAGCGCAGCAAGATGAAACAGGACACGTGGGTTTCTGGACACGTTTTCAGATATTTTGAACTATTTTTTAAAGTTGAACTATTTTTAACTTGTCATGACGTCGTAATAATGCAACATTCATGCCGCTAGATGCTTTAAAAACAATAGTGCAAGATGGCCAAAAATATATGTCTGCTCTGCTGAAAAAACAACATATGTTGTGTTTTGAATAAAATGCTAGTGTGCTGATGTCCCATGGAAATAAAGTGCTGTAGAATGGCAGTTGGTAAACAAGTATTTTATTTAATACTTTTCTAGAGATCACAAGGGTGGATGTCCATTTGAATCTCAGGTAACAATCTGTGGAATTTTTAGATTTAAACAAGCATACTTTTTTCATGTTCTTTTCCCCAGTAAGATTAAAAAACATCTACAAATTTGAATGCCGCCCAATGAAGGTTTTGGCTTTTCAGGTTACACGCTCCCTAGTGGAAGACACCATTGTTTTTTGTAGACCACAGTTACAGGATTAGCCAACCCAATCTGGTGTACCCACCAGGCTTCTTAACTAGCTTAACCATGAAGACTTCCTTGGTAAGGTACATAATTTTAGTGTATAGTGTAAGTATGCAAATTGGGACAGCCTTTCGCTCACTTAAAATTTCAGTCTGAAGAAATGTCAATGTTAATCTCTCTCATCTCGCTGTGGTTAATTTTTGAGATCTTTAGGGGTGTTACTCAGCCAAACTCACCTTGAGCACTCACGATTAATTAATTCCTCTAATTCTGGCCACTGTGTGTGTGGAAATGATATGTAATTTAAAAAGAGCAGCATATGGTTACACTTTTAAGAGTGCCCCCTTTTTCTCCAGGCAGATGGAGGAGGACCCAGACAAGCACATTAGACATCTTTAAATGCCTTTAATTTATCCAGCAGGTCAGCACAACATCAAAGTTAAAGGAAGGAGAGTGTGAAACTGCCGTTAATAGAATTCCAGAGGATCTGTAATCTTAGAGGGGGGAAGAAATGTATCCACAGAATAGGCTTGCATATTCCTCCTTCCTGTTTGTTGACATGAGCAGGTGTCAGCTCAAGCGTTCTGTCCACAGGATCAGTTGAAAGTGTTACTTCAACTTCAGGCACTTTTATGGCCTGAAGATTTTTATTAAAACTTGGAAACCATTTCGATATTTTTGTATGAAACGTGTACCCTTTTTGTTTTGTTTTTTTGTTTGTTTTTTTTTTTTCTTTTTTACACACAATTTACCATAACCCACAATTTTGACTCTAATAAAGTTTTATCACAAGTTACTGTACTTATCAAGGAGCCGAAAGTATAAGTGAAGTGCATGCTTGACATGAAATATGAGATATGTGATGTGTTATGAAAATATAGAAAAATCAAGGTAAATATCACTATAGAATGTTTTTATTGTGCATCATTTCTGATAAAACTGTAACTTGGTCAAATTATACAAAAATGTGAAAAAAGTGTGTGTTTTAACGGTACATAAAAAAGAAATGTACTGTACCTTAGCAAGACAAAGGAGTCTGACATTTTATTACAAAAATGTTTCAAATATAATTTTGACGACTTTTATTTCCGTCTATCAAACACAGTGCATAATTTAGATTGACACCACTCTAGTCGCCAAATAAAAATTCAAAATAATGAAATTAATATTTCAAACAGGCATCCAGAACACTCTCCTCATCTTGCATTGGTCTAACAAACCTGCCCGAACTTGAGCCATTGGTTTAGCCAATGACAGTTGCCATGTCTGACTGGTCAGGATTCTCAAATAAAATAAGCAATGTTTTGAAAAGGCCACAAAGTCACATTGTTTATACTTTTTGGGGATATTAGCCTATAGATGGCTTACTTATAGTTGTCTTTGCATATTAAGCTGGGAAAGGAGAAAGTATTTTAACATCAAAATAATCACACAGACACATCATTAATAAATGTCAATGAGTCAATGTCTTTCTATAAATCTAGTTAACTGGCTGTAATTATAGACCTTCCATGTCTTCTTTAATCTCAAAACAAGAATGTGCTCCTTGAACAAAAGCCCTCTCATACAGTTTTTTCATAGTGTAAACAGTGTATTGGTTTATAGTGGTTTAACATGTCAACCAATCATTATTAAACAGACCTCTATATCAAACATGACCATTCATTCATTTCAAGATATATTGCTATTGTCCCCTGCATTTTTGAGCAGTGCATGTTTGAAAAACAAAAGAATACCTTTCTGGCTGTCCCTGTGCAGGATTTTAAAAAAATTCAACCTCTTTATTTATTAATGGTGAATTGTGTTTGTGTTTACTTTATAATAGAATAACCCTCAGTCAGAGTAATACCCTAGAATTACAAAGAGAATCTATAAATCATGGAAACACATACTGTGCCTACACTCACTGAACACTATGGTCCTAATAAAGTGCCCGATGTGGTCTCCTGCTGTTGTTGCCCATCCGCCTCAAGGTTCGACGTGTTGTGCATTCTGAGATGCTATTCTGCTCACTACAATTGTACAGAGTGGTTATCTGAGTTACCGTAGCCTTTCTGTCAGCTCAAACCAGTCTGGCCATTCTCCTCTGACCTATCTCATCAGCAAGGCGTTTCCGTCCGCAGAACTGCCGCTCACTGGATGTTTTTTTGTTTTTGGAACCATTCTGAGTAAACTCTAGAGACTGTTGTGTGTGTGAATCTCAGGAGATCAGCAGTTACAGAAATACTCAAACCAGCCCGTCTGGCACTAACAATCATGCCACTGTCAAAATCACTGAGATCACATTTTTCCCCATTCTGATGGTTGATGTGAACATTAACTGAAGCTCCTGACCTGTACCTGCATGATTTTATGCATTGCACAGCTGCCACACGATTGGCTGATTAGATAATTGCATGAATAAGTAGGTGTACAAATGTTCCTAATAGAGTGCTCAGTGAGTGTAGCTGCTAGTTATTAAAGTCTGTGTGCTTGTTGTGTGTGAGCTTTCAGTCTGTATATGATGAAGAATTACAATTTCTGAAGATATTTTCTGAGTATCTGCGAAATTCTGGTCCCTATATGGTCGCTCCTTCAATGTACTGTAAAGTTTATAGTATTTTTCTCAGTTTTATCATGCCAGTGTAAAATTGTAAATTTGATCACTTAGAAAAGTATTAGCACACCTCTACTCAACAAGCCGCACAATTTAAAGTATAATTTATGTCCATAGAAAAAATGATGCAGGACGAGTTAAGCGACAAAATGTAATACATAGGTTCAAGGTTTTTTTTTTTTTAACCCCTAACCCTAAATTTAAACAGTAGTAATAGTGATGCTTCCCAAATACACAAATTATATCATTAATAACTCACTCCAATGTTGTTCCAGTGCTGTTTTCTTTTTTCTTTTTTTTCTTGGAACACAAATAAACCGACTAACCCTAACTTTTCTGAAGCTTAATAGACATGTTCACTTTGAAATGTTATTGTATGGAAAAGTGATAAAATCTAGACAAATTATTTAAAATGTATTTTGTCTTCCATAGAAAAATAACGGCATACAGTACAGGTTTGGAACAACACATGAGGAAAATAATGGCAAAAGTTTCATTTTTGGATGAACTATTCCTTTAAATACAGATAGTCAGGGTTGATTGGCGAAAAGAGAGAGACTAATACTCCTGAATCTCTGTTAGCTTTCACTCGGTTCTGATGAAATTTAGCTGTGACACTGGGTGCTGTGGTCTCTGACACTCTGGCCTGTAAATTGTGCAGATCAGCCCTTTGTGTGACAAAACCCGGGAATCACCAGATCCAATTAGACAAGCAAGGAGGCCAGAGCCTGCACAGTAGCACTGAAGGCATTACAGCATGAAGAGAGACACACAGAGAATGCTAAACTAAACACTTCATGCAGCCAATATTAACAAGCACAAGCATACGCTCGACAAGCCACTTCTCCAAAAGGCATATATTGATAAATTGATTAATCCTTTTACCCACTTATTCATTTATATTTCAAAGCAGTGAGATATGTAGTTTTAATTGTTTCCGAGCTTTTTGTTCTCTCTTTTGCACACAGTCTGAACGGAGACACATTTTATGCATTCATTCCCAGAGGCCTGCAGCAATTATGTGAATAAATGTTCCGAGTGAAACATTTTTGTAACATTCCTTTGTGTTGATTGTTCACTCATGATGATGAAGCTCACAGATATTCTAATTGAAACGACAAAGTTATTATAATGTGCAGTGCTGGATTATCGCAGCGCATCTTGTTCTGTTTAATAAGAGAACATTGTTGACCTGGTGGTGCACGGGAGCAAGTAGCTCCATTGAAATGCATTTTAAATAGCTGGGGAAAATATAGGCAACCATTGTTGAAAGGATTACAGATTTACATTGGGATTTTTACACAGTTTCAAATATATAGCCTCAAAGCATTAAATGTGTTCACTAGGGTTATCATTGGATTCAAATTTTAAATCAAATTAATTACATGATGTGCCAATTAATGAATCATAATTAAATGCATATATCAATATTTACTGATAAAGGCCCCAAATGAAGATCATTTAGTATATTTTATGCACCAATTGCTAAAATAATTATACATATAATATAAAACACAATATTATATTTCAGATGATTGAAATAATTTACATCTGTAAGGCCGATGCCAAGATGTCTAATAGCCCAACACACATCAGTTCATGGAATAACAAAGAACTTTCGACTTCAGACAACATCTGAACTCTCTCACAAAAGCTGAAATCTACACCTGAATATCACTACGTGTGATAAATTGCAAATCGCCTTTGCATTGTTTTACAAAGCTGAAATCTTCACCTGAATATCACCACAGTGTGATAAATTCATTTGGTACACAATGTTTTCTGTCTGGATATTTAAGGAAGGTTGGCAAGGAACTCGGGGAGTCTGTAGTCAGATATCCCACAATTATCGCTGCATGTTATTTTCTATTGCCAAGTATGTTTCTTTGACTTGTATTTTATTTTTAGGAATGTTTGTTTATTCTGATCATGTGTGAAATTGGCTTTGATTGATTTTTGTAACATGTTTTAAATCCTACCTGGCAAATAAATTGTTACTTTTTGATTTATTCGGTATTCCTCCTAAATCATTAATCACTGTTAGATTCGAGGGACGCCTTTTGTTACTGCAAACTTATGTCTAGGATAATGATCATTACTGGAGCTTATGAATAGGAGAAAACCACGTAAGACTACCAGTCACTGCTTATCACCGTCTTAGCAAGTTGTATGAAATGTGACTAAATAAAACTGGTTAAATCATCTGGTTACGAGCAAGCAGTAGGCGGCCGAACCAGATGATATTAGTAAACCCTGCAACTGCTGACTATGAGCGGAACTGCCGATTTTGTGTCCGTGAGATCTATGTAATTAATCAGCCGACATATGACTCTGAGCGACAATCGGGACCCGAATGAAAGGATAATGAAAGTTAGGATGATTCAGATTAATCAATAACTTAAAAAGATTAAATTAAAAGAATGATCAGAAATCAATTAGAGCTTAAATCTAAATTAGAGGTTCAACTTAAATTGGAGTCAGATAAAAATAATAACGTCGATTGTCAATTGATAAAGTGTTTTTGCTACAGTGCTCAGAAAAGACAGAACAATGCAAAATCCTTCAGCCATTTTATTGAAATCAGGCACTGGACCAATAGTTTGGCCCTTTTTACAAGTGGTGACCAACCTCCGTGATTTCCAGCGAGCGAGTGACGTCTTTTCAGCGTGACGTCCTGTCTTGTACAGACTATGTCTCCAGCTGCTGTGGTAAGGCCATTCTTTTTGCCTATTAGAAGTGTTGAGGGAAAGCACAGACGCACCCCATATATACACATATATAGAATGGGTCAGAATACCCATATTTTTAGACCAGAGACGGAAAAATCCGGTGTGGCTTAAGAAGTATTAGACAAAACCACATGTGTATCAGGGAAGTGGTAGCGGCAGTATACAAGGAACGAAATCTCTTGCTCTGCAAATTAATGATCTCTTTGTTCGCCCAAGCAACAAGAGATCAAACTTAAACTGGAGATAACGTCATCCAAAATGTTATTCTGGTATTCAAGGGAGGATTGCAATTGGAACTTTAATTCTAAAATCAATGAACACCGTCGCTATTGTTTATTTACTTTGCTGCAACGAACTCGCAACATTTCTAAAGAATGAGTTTGTAGCAACTGTAAACAACTAACAAGTAGCAATTGAGATACACATTTGAGATAAACATTGCAAGTCGATGTGTTTGCATATGAAAAGCAAGGCTGGGGAAAACAGGGTGATGTGATGAAAAAAATAGTAACAAAAGAAATGTCACTAGTTTATAAATCAGTAAAGAATACTATGACAACCTATTTTTAAATTTGCAACTGTGCTAATCACTGTTGTTGTCATAGAACACACGTGATGATAGTAGTTTGTGATACTGCATGTACACATTGGCTAATGCAGTTTATTTCTGAAAACACTTGACTGTTTCTGCTGTGTTACAAGAAACACTTAGGTTAGAGGTTGTAAATGCTTTGGGCATTCTAGACTTGTGTAAATTTGAAATAACTGTAATCATGTTTCTCTTGAAATTGTTCATCAGTTTCAATCTGAATGTGTTACTATGTCGGATATGTTTGTCTCTGATATGGCACACTGTGCTATTTACCATATAGCTGCAATTAAACCATAGTGGGTACAAAATTCCATGTAACTACCAGTAATTTTACACAATTACTAAACTCTCAGTAGTTTTACACAATTAGCATTAACCTTCAGTAACTTTAAAAAGACTGAAGAACTTCGTTAGGCCTTTAAAATTCAACAACACTCTTTGTGCCTTGCATCACCTCTGACTCTGCCCATCCCCCTGAATCCTTTTCATATTCAAATAGATTCGCATGAGAATACACCTAGTGACATCTTAACTCAAATGAGAAAATTGCATTCAATTTCATATTGTAATCGCAAAAGCTCTGCAGCTTGAGCAGAAATTTGACCCATGTAATTATACACCTGCAGTTCACTGGGTGTGAACAACATGTCCATCAAAGGCTTTCAGCCTGGCCTGTTGCTGTGCACACAATGCACATGCTTATACATCTGATACAGGGCCAAATCAAAGGCATGTATTCTCAAAAGAGCAGCGAGATGTCAAATATCTCATTCCAGAAAACCTCCAGAGACCAGTAATAAAATTATTTTAATTTATACTATTTTTAATATAATATAATTGTATTATAATCACATTATAATATGCATTATATTATAATGGCCAAGCATGGCCACATACTTGGAAAGGTTATGCATTGCATGCAGATGTATATACTATACATGTATATTTGTAATGACACTGCCAACCAAACAACCTTGCATGCTCTGAAAAATGATTGCGATTTAATTTCATTGGTTCGCTTATCAGTGCCAAGAGGGAGGGTATACAGTCGTTTACTGCTGTGGATTAATGCTGTAAAGACAGTGGCACGTGATAACGGACCAAATCATCTCTCGCTTAGAAGCACCAATTCAAATTAAATCTGATCAAGGGATCCATTCTACTGTGTAGACAATGAAAGATGTGTTTGTGAAATGCTAAATATCAGGCAGAAATTTCACAACCCTGACAGACCACAGAGATCATAGATGATCAAACGTGTGAACAGCACCCTTAAAAAATGCTAAGCAGAGGACACCTCACCAAAAGAGGTGAACTGATTCTTTGACCACAGAGCTGTGTTGAGAACAATAAAAAAATAAAGCTATGGGCATCAGCTCATTTGAGCTAATGAGTGGAAGGGTGATTAAGATACCCATGAATTCAGAAAGTTCCCCAGCAGAACTGGGGCCTATAGTGCTCACAACAGCAGACTGTGCAGGCTCAATTGCAAGAACAGCTTAAGGTGCTACACACTTCAAACTGCACTAAAATATCAGCAGTAATTCAGATCTCACCAAGGGTGCTCAGTCTAATTTTTATCACTGAAACTAAATTTGCATTAGACATTGTAATGGTACATGTTTTTGTAAAGCAAAATGCATCTTCCCCCTGATGGCACAAACCATACAGTGTGAGACTAAACCTGTCTGTAACAGTTTGGCTGTGACCATCAGAGGAATATAAAGAAAGTACCACATGTCTGAATGCAAATTATTTAAAGGTTCAACATTAACTGTTCTCTCTGTGGTTGTTCCCATTTCAGGTTGCAATCTCATGAGGGACAGATGCCAAAAGGTTTCTGATCCCCCTGCATCAAGCCAGGACAACGGATTGGCCATGCGGGAGGTGGGTGCGAAGGCAATCTAAAGGGGCCATTTACACCTCACGGCACACACAAACAAAAATAGCTATATGGCCTCCCGTTTTAGCACCGGAACCAAACTGCAATACCAATTGTTCTAGAACAGGTTCCACCCATCTCCCAGATATAAACATACAGAGCACACACTTTCATCACTACACTTTCATGACATCTTGACCTGGTACAGACAGTAAAACTAGTCAGGCTCAACCACTACACATCATGGAACAAAATAATGGCCTAGATTCCGAAGGTACTAATCCACTGAAGATCTGGCCTGCCTCTCACATACACATAGCCTCTCACATATACGACATTATGAACCTGTTTCCATAAAACAGTCATAATTATGGCACACGTGACATGCACTATTTACAAATTTCTGACAACTTATTTGAAACACTGTAATGTACATGGGACATGTGCATGGCTACAGTCACACATCGATGATTTAATTACTAATTGCAAGCAAACCTGCCACCCAAATTTCAACATTTCCACCTACATATAAATCAAACCAATTGATTGTTGTTGGCATGGTTGCAAACCAGAGGGACCCTGGTTTTCAACACATCGCTAATAACAATGCAAACGTAATAAGAATTGGCCTCAAGATGGCGCCGGGTATGGCTGCTGCGTTGCGAGCTCCGACACAACATAGTAGTGTTTTGTTTGTTTTGTTCACAATTCTTATGTTTTTTGTCTTGGATGTTGTCTGCCTTATTGTCTACGACAGACAAACACTTTTGGACATTGGTTCAGCAATTTCACACCGTAAACCGGACTTCAAATTCCTCAATGCCGACCCGCTGTTTACAAACACGCAAGCGGAGCCCTTTGTCTGGGCAGCCCGGACGCGGAAACGCAAAAGGAAAAGGGGAAACAGAGCCGGCGTTCTCATCAGAGTAAGACACAGCACAAATCGACCCCCGCTACCCACTATTCTACTGGCAAATGTTCAGTCTCTGGATAACAAGCTCTGCGAGCTGAAAGCACGGATTTCTTTCCAACGAGAGACAAGGGACTGCTGCATTATCTGCCTTACTGAAACTTGGATGTCTGCGGAGATTCCAGACTCAGCCATTGAACCCGCGGGGTTTTCCGTGCACCGAGCGGACAGAGCGAAAGACCTCTCAGGTAAAAGCAGAGGTGGTGGTGTATGTTTTATGGTCAACAAATCCTGGTGTGATCAGAGGAACGTACATTCTATCAAGTCTTTCTGCTCTCCTGATCTGGAATTTCTCATGCTTCTATGTCGACCATTCTGGCTACCGAGGGAATTCACAGCGGTCATTATCACAGCTGTGTACATTCCCCTACAAGCCAACATAGACCGGGCACTCAAGGAACTGTATGGGAGTATAAGCAAACAGGAAACCGCGCACTCTGAGGCCGCGTTCATTGTGACCGGGGACTTTAATAAAGCCAGTTTAAAATCAGTCGCACCAAAATACCACCAGCACATTAGTTTCAACACACGAGGGGACCGGGTTTTGGACCATTGCTACTCTCCCTTCCGGGATGGCTACAAATCCCTCCCCCACCCACCATTTGGCAAATCGGGTCACTCTTCCATTCTGCTTCTTCCCGCTTACAGGCAGAAACTGAAGCAGGAAGCACCCACCCTCAGAACGATCCAGTGCTGGTCGGACCAATCAGACTCTACGCTACAGGACTGTTTTGATCACATGGACTGGGAGATGTTCCAGTCCGCCTCTGATGACGACATCGAGCTTTACGCTGATAGAGTAATGTGTTTCATCAAAAAGTGCGTGGAGGACGTGGTTCTGACCAGAACAATACAGATCTATTCGAACCAGAAACCATGGATAAATAATGATGTTTGCGCGGCACTTAATGTGCGGACCTCCGCTTTTAATTCCGGGAACGCGGAGGAGCATAAACAAGCCAGTTGTGCCCAGAACAGCAAAATGCCAGTACAGGAGCAAGATTGAAGGACAGTTTAACACCATCAACTCTAGAAGCATGTGGCAGGGAATTAACATCATCACGGACTTTAAAGGGAATAAAAACTCCACCATGAACACCGCTGCCTCTCTCCCGGATGAGCTAAATACATTTTATGCTCGTTTTGAGGGAAATAACACCGCCCTCACGGAGAGAGCTCTCGCGGCCGAAGCTACAGAGGTTAGTTCACTCTCCGTCTCTGTAGCGGATGTAACCCGATCCTTCCGACGGGTGAATATCCGCAAAGCCACGGGTCCAGATGGCATTCCGGGCTGTGTCATCAGAGCATGCACGAACCAGCTGGCTGGTGTTTTTACAGACATTTTCAACCTTTCCCTCTCTATGTCTGTAGTCCCCACATGCTTTAAAACATCCACCATTGTGCCTGTTCCAAAGCAATCAAAAATAACTTGCTTAAATGACTGGCGTCCTGTTGCTCTGACCCCCATCATCAGCAAATGCTTTGAGAGACTAATCAGAGATTACATCTGCTCTGTGCTGCCTCTCTCTCTTGACCCATTGCAGTTTGCTTACCACAACAACTGCTCCACTGATGATGCCATTACATCTACAATACACACTGCTCTATCCCACCTGGAAAAAAAGAACACTTATGTGAGAATGCTGTTTGTAGACTACAGCTCAGCATTCAACACCATAGTGCCCTCCAAGCTAGATGAGAAACTCCGGGCTCTGGGCTTAAACAGCTCGCTGTGCAGCTGGATCCTGGACTTCCTGTCAAGCAGACGCCAGGTGGTTAGAATAGGCAGCAACATCTCCTCATCACTAACCTTCAACACTAGAGCCCCACAGGGCTGTGTTCTCAGCCCACTACTGTATTCCCTGTACACACATGACTGTGTGGCAACACATAGCTCCAGTGCCATCATTACGTTTGCTGATGACACAACGGTGGTAGGTCTGATCACTGACAATGATGAAGCAGCCTACAGAGAGGAAGTGCACACTCTGACACACTGGTGTCAGGAGCACAACCTCTCCCTCAACGTCAGTAAGACAAAGGAGCTTGTGGTGGACTTCAGAAGATAAGACAGAGAACACAGTCCCATCACCATCAATGGAGCACCAGTGGAGAGAGTCAGCAGCTTCAAGTTCCTGGGTGTCCACATCACTGAGGAACTCACATGGTCCATCCACACTGAAGTCGTTGTGAAGAAGGCTCATCAGAGCCTCTTCTTCCTGAGACGGCTGAGGAAGTTTGGAATGAACCGTCACATCCTCACAAGCTTCTACACCTGCACTGTAGAGAGCATCCTGACTGGCTGCATCTCCACCTTGTACGGAAATAGCACCGCCCACAACCACAAAGCACTGCAAAGGGTGGTGCGAACTGCCAGACACATCATCGGAGGTGAGCTTCCCTCCCTCCAGGAAATATATAAGGCGGTGTGTGAAAAAAGCTCGGAGGATCATCAGAGACTCCAGCCACCCGAGCCATGGGCTGTTCTCACTGCTACCATCAGGCAGGCGGTATCGCAGCATCAGGACCTGCGCCAGCCGTCTCCATGACAGCTTCTTCCCCCAAGCAATCAGACTTTTGAACTCTTGATCTCCCACGATCAAAATACATCAGCACTGCACTTTATTACCCTTACTCTTATATCTCACACCGGACTGTCATAAATTATATTATTATTATATTATATTCCCTCTTAACAACTGACTATCAACCGACAGCCTGAATGTCAATACAGTACAATAATGGATATTCTATATATACTACTATATATACTTTTTTATATATTTTTATTTTTATTTTTTATTTTTATTGAATAATGTGTATCTATATAGTGCATATTGTATACTGTACAGTGTATGTTATTATTTGTATATTGTTGTAATTATGTGTATATCAGACGTTTAAATTGTGCTGTGTTAATTTGATGTTATTGTAAATTGGTATATGTCTCATCACTGTCATGACTGCTATGTTGATCGGAACTGCACCCAAGAATTTCACACACCATAGCACTTGTGTATATGGCTGTGTGACAATAAAGTGATTTGATTTTTTTTTTGAGAAGTGGATGATATGAAGTGCAGACACTTCTATAGATCCACTACACACTTTGAAAATAGACATTTATCATCAAATGTGACTTAGCCAGCAAATCACACGCATTGGATAATTTTGAATTAGCACTGTGATTATTATATGTCTGTAACTGTGATTCTACAATCATAGAATTATTAGTATTACTATATGCTTAATGATTCATACCACTGGTGAAAATACTAGTTATACTGACTTTGTGGTATGTTTCCTTTATTCTATTCAGACCAAGTATTTCGAAATTCCACTACTACAAGCTCTGTTGATGTAGTAGTGAATGATCAGATCATCAAATGGGACCACCTTACTGGGTACATGACCTTGAAGGGTACTGAGACCTTATTTACCAGTCGCACTTGCTGTCATGAAACTCACAACTATGTTGTTTGTACATGTAACACCTTACAACCTTTTTCTCCTAATGACACTAACTCATAAATGTTTAGTCATTGCATGGTCATTCTGATGCTATTCAGGTATCTCATACACAAGGTGTGTAGTCAGTGAAATGAATTTCTTCACCTACAGGGGATTGTCCTGCTCTGCCAATCACTCTTTTTGTTTAGAAGTAACAGAGGACTTTTCCATGGGACAGATAAACATTCTGCGGAGAGCACCACTGGACACAGAGGCTTTGCCATGGTGGGATGACACCTTCTATGAGCAAAACACCCAAGCTGTGGTCGACACGATGGAACTGGCACAAAGAATTATCCAACAAACTGAGTACCACCTTGCTCAAGCACAGGTGGAGGCTAATCTAGCCCAAAAGACTGCAAAAATCCTGTCCAGCTCATCCACCCGCTCTACACAATACGTCTACACCTGGTGGGACTGGATAATCCGCAGATGCAAGGTGGGCTTTACACTGTTACACTGGCCCAGTGCTGTTACTTCCGGTACCTCATCCAATCCATGAGAAGGTCAGCTGAAGTTGCCCTGGCACTTAGTCCGCTGCATATACCCACACTGCAAAGACTGAAATGATGGAGAAACCTCTAACTGCACTTGGCATGAATGAACACCAGATTATGACCACGCAAGGAATTTTTAAATTGCCCACGGGGCCAAAATGGGGAAAACTGTAACGTGACTAAATAAAACTATCATCTGGTTATGAGCAAGCAGTAGGTGGTTGAACCAAATGATATTAGTAAACCTGCAACCTCTGACTATGAACAAAACAGGTGATTATGTGTCCGTGAGATCTATGTAATTAATCAGCCAGCATATGACTCTGAGTGACAATTGGGACCCGAATAAAAGGATAATGAAAGTTAGGACGATTCAGAGTAACCCTAACTTAAAAAGTTTAAATTAAAAGAATGATCAGAAATCAATTAGAGTTTAAATCTAAATTAGAGGTTCAATTTAAATTGGAGTCAGATTAATATAAAATTGGAGTCAGATAAATTTAATAACAGAGTCAACTGATAAAGTGTTTTTGCTTCAGCACTCAGAAAAGACAGAACAAGCAGAAACCATCAGCCATTTTATTGGAATCCGACACCGGACCAATAGTTCAGCCCTTTTTACACATCATATACAGTACACACTGTAGCTATATTGTGGCAGCAGAAAAGTAAAGCATTTACACAATACAAAAAAAATTGTCATAATATCGTTTATTTTACTTTCATATAACTGAGTAGTTTAAGAACCCTCCATTCTGTTGTGCTTGGTTTTTAGCACAAGAGCACGTCATCTGTGAAAGGCTGTGCTGTCTGATCTCGTTGGTTTGACAAGGTGCGTTGTCTCTAAAGCTGGAGTTGCGCTGACTGCCCTCTATTGCCACAGATTTGCAAAAACATCAAGGACTGTGTTTACATGGACACCAAAAAGCGGCTTAATGCGAGAAAAGGCATTATTGTGAGAAAACAGCGTTTCCGGTTACATGCACTGTGTAAGCGGCGTACTCTTTACTCCCGTATACATGCGGCTCAGTCAGTAAGCAGCTTTTTCCACAGCAATGTAATTTTCCCGCAACGCATGTGTAAATAACAAACATGGCATCAGAGGAAGACTTCACTATTTTATTTTCTGTTACTACTCTTTATTTCCAGATATTCCAGAGTTGTTACTGTGTTTGTTTCCTTCACTGATATGCAGTGAAATTGCTCTGAAATAATCCATGTATGAGTGCATATATGTGAATGTGAGGGACCATCGATATTTTACATTTGTGTATATCAATGGGTATAGTGTATGTGCTTTTCCTACTGTAATCCTGAAAATTTTGAAATCTTTCCGCTGCGTTGACCTGTTGTTGGGCTCCATCCTATGAGATTTGTTATTTGGTCTGTTCACGCACATGTGCACTCTTCAAAAACCTGTAACAATGCCGCTTAGCGTTTACATGGCCACATTAAGCTGCGTTCTCAGGGAGAAACCTAAGTGTGTTAAACCGCTTTCTCTTAATCCCTTAAATGGCGTAAGGATATCGGCGTTCTCACTTACATGACGTTTCAGAACGCTGCTTACTGCAAAACCCTGGAATAAACCATTTTCTTAAATGCACGTGGTCAAGGTGGTACATCAAGCTTGAATTGGTAGGAGGAACATTCAAATTTACAGAATTTACGTACAGGTTGGGGACATGATTAATTGCGTGCATTTTTTTAATGCACTATTTTATTATAAAATTAATCTCACTAAACGTTAAATTGACAGCCCTAGTGTTAACATAACATAAGTGTAATAGAATCGCTAACCTTTTCATTTATATCCAATCTTTCAACTCCTATCATGATCATGTACAGATAAACCATGTGAAACTCATAATGAAACCAAAAAGGGGCATGATATTACTATATCTCAAAGTACTGCTTACATAGAAACTTCACTCTGGTGAGCAGGGCAGAGCCGAGCGGCATCTGGGCAGAGCGAGACCGGGAGGATAAGTGGCGAATGACTTTCACCTGCGTGCCACACCAGTCTCGCATTCCAGCGAGGGGCGGCAGGAGTACTTAAGGAGAAGAGATAGCGGCAGACGGGAGAGAGAGATGCGTGAAGCTGTTTGTGTGTAGTGTGTCTGAAAAACAAACCTTTTGTGTACTGCTGAAAAGCAGCCTTATTGTGTGCAATTGAAAAGTGCAACAATAAATGTCTACGTGTTTTGTCAAGCCGGCTCCAGCATCCTCCTTTGCATGAACTGTTACACTGGTGCTGAAACTCGGGAAGGAAGGATGCACCATCCAAGGAGTCCTCGCCACTGACTGGGAGTTGCGACGCCAAGGGAGAGTTCGATCCAGTGGCGCTGGAGCCATGTGTCAACAGGCAACCAGAAGGAATGGCTAAGGGGTCCAGTGCCATCACCCGGCGTCGCAGACTGAAGCAGGACAACGGGCTGAGGACCACTTGACGGTGTATCTGGGGCCAGCGAGCACATCTCTATCTCCCGTCTGCTGCTATCTCTTCTCCTTAAGTACTCCCTCCACCCCTCGCTGGAATGCGAGACCGGTGTGGCACGCAGGTGAAAGTAATTCGCCACTTATCCTCCCGGCCTCGCTCTGCCAAGACGCCGCTTGGCTCTGCCCTGCTCACCACATTCACCCACACGAATTTCGATGGTAAAGTATAAGAAATTTCATTCGCCACAGAAAAGTAGTGCCACCTCTAAAACGACGATTTTGACAACTTTACAGCTTAAAAAACACCCATTTTGAATGGAAGACTTAAAAAAAAAAATACAAGCTTCAGTTTTCTGCTTTGAACCCCTCTGGAAGGCCTTGCTTTATAGACTTCAAAGGTTTGCTTTTGTTTTAACAATTAATGGACTAAACAAAATGATTGCCTGTAGCGCTACTAAAACATTGCTCTGTTTGTTTTAGCATCTGACCAGACTGACATTGAAATGTTAGCCCAACAAATGGTGTGCATTTGGGTCGGGATTATCTGTTTGACCAATGGTAGATGGGGGGAGTGTTCAGGAAACCTATTTAAAAACAATATTGTAAAAACAAAACAAAAAAAACTGTGTTGCAGAAATTACACACTTCACCTTTAATTTCCTATTGAACCCTACAGATTACTTTAAGAACAGCACACTTGGTTGGATTACACTAAACGATTTTAATACGTAGTATGATACTTAGAATCTGTTTTTAAAAGTTGCATAGTGTAATCCAGCCTTTAGCTGGATAATGTATTACATTATGGCATCAGGTATTCTGACTGTGGCTCACAGTTCACACATAGTTTTTATTTTGGCATACCTAAAAAGATGCAATTGTCCTTTATCACAGGTATTTTTATTAGAAAATACACTCCATTGATGTGTCATGTTAGTTTGTATAAATCTTATCACCCCTCAGCATCACAGCTGGAGCTCTCCTGGCTGTCTCTCAGAAGGCTCAAGCACTCGCTTGTTTTGCCCTGTTCAAAAGAGCTCTTGTACTGCATCTTGTTTTTGTAGAATTAAGGTTAAGACAAGTGCTCATTCTAATACCTTTTTTTCTCACTCTCAACCACTAATTTCGGTCTGTTTAGATGGGTTTGCTCTATCTTGCTGGGCGGAGAGCAGTGGGCGTTGGGGAATGGGTGAGCTAATTGGCTCCGAGCATAGTGCTTAATCCCCATCTAACTCATTAGGCAGAAAAACAAACAGGGCAGCTCTGAGAGAGCCTGTAATTAAGAGAGATATGTGACACCAAACCCAGTGTGGCACGCAGCTGATCCAAACCTATCTGTCAAAACAATTCACCCTCTTTCTTTTTTCTTGCTCTCTTCTCGGCTCATATCACTCTCTTTTTGATCACAAAGCCAAGCTCTCTCTTTTCACCCCACCCCACCCAAAGCCAAACTCTCTATCCATTCTACAGCAGAAGAGTGACATATTGACTAATGAATCCTAAAG
Organism: Myxocyprinus asiaticus; assembly: GCF_019703515.2. Taxonomy (NCBI): domain Eukaryota; kingdom Metazoa; phylum Chordata; class Actinopteri; order Cypriniformes; family Catostomidae; genus Myxocyprinus; species Myxocyprinus asiaticus. The sequence continues at coordinate 30,596,603 of NC_059361.1, read as the reverse complement.
CACTTTGCTAATGCCATCTCTCGACTGTGTAATTTAATGATCACACATACACACACACACACTGTCACTTCTCTCTTCCACCATCATAATCCCTTTTTCTTTCACTTATTCTCTTTCTTTTGTCAATTTAAATCATGCATGATAAGCCCCAGCATTAATTCTGACTGTCGAAGAGCCACACGTCCGTTCCGTTCTACTCTCCATGATGCACTGTGCAATATTTACACTTGGCAATCAGTGAGCACAGCCTCTGTTCTCTGCAGGGCTGCAGATTGTATCATTACAGTGCAACATTATGCATCCATCAGTTTATAATGCCAAATTACTGTGTGCAAACATCAGGCATGCCCTCTAGTCAAATATGTACTCTGACAGTTACTGCTTAGGAAGGGATTAAATTTATCAGGCTGATAACAAACATGGGCACATTTTTGTCAGTCTGTCTCCCTCATTCTCTTCAAGGACTCTTATTTTGTAGTTTTCCCCCGGACTTCATTTCCCAGAATTCTCAGCCCTAATCACTTCCACCTGTTCCTTATTTTCCTCACCTGTATTCCATTCCTTCATTTAGTGCTTTGTGTATAAATACCATCTAGTTTTGTTAATTAATTTGTCAGTCCTTGAAGTGCTGTGCTGATTTTGTATTTGTTCCACTCCAGCGATTGTGATTAAAGGATTTTAAGTTTTTACTCCTGTGTCTCCTCTCTTCCACTCCAAGACACCAACATTACAATTTTATATTAAAATGAAAAATAAATACAGTGGGGTCCAAAAATCTGAGACCACCATTAAAAGGCATATATTTTTTACTTCTCTATTTGAATTATTATTTTTTTTTTTACAAACTACTGTATATTGTCATCGCAATTTGAGCAAAAGTTGAATAGAAAAATATTCATTAATTTCAGAATTTCTTAGTATTTGATTCAGCATTGGTGAATAGCAAATATTAACTACTAATAAAATACTAGACAGATAACAAATAAAGCATGTAACCTACAGTTTTGGACTACATAGCATTTCTGGTTGTTACATGTAGCGTAAAACTCAAACGCATGTATTGAGACAAATATTATACAAATGATATGGTCACAATACTTCCAGCCTTATTCATATAATGGAAAATTACTATTCTTATTAAAATATTTTACAATATTTAATTTGATATTTATTCTGCTTCCTTGAAAATTATTCTGTTCACTTTATCTTCCGGTTTTATTGCCAGGAGAATATAACACATGACACAATGATCTACATTTAAATCAATTCATTCACATTTGATAATCCTGTTTAAAAATAGAAAATATGGGCTAGCCTATCTGCACATGAAAAAAATAAAAACACAGGCCTTGACAGTTTTTGGAAATAATAATTGTTTGAATATGCTGCCTAATGATGCTCGCTCATAACGTCGGTGTATATGTATAAAAATACTTAAAAATGATTATTCTCTCTAATGAAATGTGGTGTCCTCTTGAATGCTGAATGTTGCATGAAAGTGTTTATAATGCGTCTCCATTGTAACGTCCAGCCAGCAAATCAATGTTGTGGTGGTGAACTTGCATTTGTTCTTCTTCTGTTTCTTCTTCTTCTTCTCTTTTATGGCGGTTGGCAAAACAAGATTAACATGCAATACCGCCACAAGCTGAGAGGTCGTGATGTTGGGAAAAAGAGCTTTGAGGCACTCAGAATGCTATGGCTATAGCGCCCCATAGTGATTTAGAGCTGCTAATGAATAATGGAGTTAATTAACAGAGGTTCGGGAGGAGCATGTTAATTTTAATCTGACAAATCACAGTCCATGAGCAGGAGTATATAAGCCACTGCTTACCTACTTCCTGTGACAACTCTCCTGACATGAGAGTCTTTCCAGAATTCGGCCCCGCCCATTTCCCACGAACAGATTCAGGCAGATGGATCATCGGATGCAACTTCCCTGCAAAGCATTCGGCTCCACCAGAACAGATCTTCCATCCAGTCTTGCTATTCAACAGAAGCTGCAACAGCAGCTCTTTGTTTTTTATCAGTATTGACGGCTACCACGTTGTGTTTTTTTATATTTATTTATTTAATATATTATTATTATTATTATTATTATATTTTTTTTACCCTGTCTGTCTTTCTATGCTCCATCCGACGAAGCAGTTTATAGCGTGAAGTTGCTACCGCATACTGGCTGCTCCTGCACTTTAAAATTGTGAAATAGCTCTCTGCCACTGCTCGTGTTCTCATCTAAACTTTCCACCCAGAAAGCAGTGCCAGCTGCCTCTACGAATGGGCACCGTCCCGGCTTCATGCCATTAGAATTCAATTTTATTTGAAATCAAAAAGAATGAAGGTTAACTATTCAATCCAACCATCATTTCAACCCCCAGCATTTTTAATCAGGTTCTAACACACAGGTGATGCCTGTCAGCCTCATTACCATGCCACAGCTTGTTTAGGGGGCGTGCTCTATTCAGCGATTGTTCGTTATCTTCTATCATGAATATCACGATTGTTTCTCCCTCTAAAGTACCCTTCGGAGCGTGATTTATTTCATTCTGAACACAGGGGCATCATGCAACACATAACTCCCTTCAATCGACCAATAATCTAATGACAAATTCTTTTCAAACCAACCCAGACATTTTAACGCAAGCTCGTTGCCACGCAGCACTGGCTCTGACCATTCCACAGCACACTGCAGTTATACACGGCCTCTGTCCGAAGAGACACGAGCCGAATTCAGCTCCACAAGAGGCGGATCATGCGCCGCGTTCCAACTCATTCATAATCATTCTGCAACGTGTCTCGCTTCCTCTCAGCATTATTGACACATATTGATGTATATTGTGCAGCAGGGGGCAGTCATACTCCTAAAGAATGAATGACCACAAGCGTATCCTTCAGTAATGAGTGCAAGTCCAATTCTTCTGCGTGCAGTACAGAGCCAAAACTCTTATTTCTCAGATCATTTTATGCTGTTTCTTCACATTGTTTATTAAGATGTACTGTATATCCCAGCACATATCTCTTGCATTTCTGTATGCAGTGTAGAGCTGCAACTGAACACATTTCTAGATATTAAACTCCTATTGTTATGCGATGCTTTCCTATGCAAGAAGTATATTGTGCTACAGGTGACCGTTATACTCCTAAAGAGCGAATGGCCTTAAGTGAATCCTTCAAAGATGATTACAAGTCCATGCATATCTGTATGCAGTACAGAGCCAAAGCTCTTATTTCTCAGATCATTTTATGCTTTTATTTTTTTTCACATTGTTTATGAAGATGTACTGTATTCCCTAGCACGTTTTCTAAAGTTTCACTTAAATATTATTATTTTGTCTTTTCTACAGCAATGCCTGAAATTGCGCCTTCCGCAGGGTCTCACCAATATTACTTCCAGCAGGTAAGTATGATGGCAACCATTTTAGTTAAAAAAGCACAACTGCGGTGCTTCTGCCTTTTGGCTAAAAAAAATAAATAAAAAAAATAAATAAAAAAAACATCCCTAAGCAGCACAGATGTGTTGTCTATGTGCCACAACTGCAGCGTCTTTTGGGTCATGCGAAAAAAACAAAACAAAAAAAAAAACACGATGCCACAAAGCAGCGCAAACTTGTTCTACAGGTGCCGCAACTGCGGTGTCCTTCAGACCATGCGACAAACTCCCACCACAGCACAAATGTGCTGTACAGGAGCCACAACTGCGGTGTCCTTCGGACCATGCGACAAACTCCCACCACAGCTCAAACGTGCTGTACAGGTGCCGCAACTGCAGTGTCTTTCGACCATGCCAAAGAAACTCGCACCACAAAGCAGTGCAAATGTGCTGTACAGGTGCCGCAACTGCGGTGTCCTTCGGACCATGCGACAAACTCCCACCACAGCACAAATGTGCTGTACAGGTGCCGCAACTGCGGTGTCCTTCGGACCATGCGACAAACTCCCACCACAGCTCAAACGTGCTGTACAGGTGCCGCAACTGCAGTGTCTTTCGACCATGCAAAAGAAACTCGCACCACAAAGCAGTGCAAATGTGCTGTACAGGTGCCGCAACTGCGGTGTCCTTCGGGCCATGTGACAAACTTCCACCACACCGCAAAGCAGCGCAAATGTGTTTTTCCAGGTGCCGCAACTGCAGAACCTTTCAGGCCTTGCCACTACATCTCCCACAACACCGCAATCATGTTTCCTGTTTCCTCTTATGTTTCCTCTTATTAAAACTCGAGGGGCACAGCTCAGAAATATATACCCATCACAAACTGCAATTCAGAAAGGTTCTTTACTCTGAGCCACCTGCCATTCGAATGCAGTGTTGGCCCTCCTGTTTGAACACTATGCAGGCTTTCCCATCGAATTGCAGTGTGGGCTCTCCTGTTCGAATGCAGTGTGAGCCTCAGCACATTGGTCGCAGGCTCTCCCTTTCGAATCGCAGTGTGGGCCCTCCCATTCGACCGCAATGCAGGCTCTCCCGTTCGAATCACAGGGTGGGCTCTCCCATTAGAATGCAGTGAGAGATTTCATGTCATTCATTCCGTGGGCTCTCCCGTCCGAAACAGTATGAGCTCTCCTGTTCGAGTGCAGTGGGGGTGCAGTAATCTTAAGAGCCTTTTAGCTTTTCCCGTTAACCGTGGCATTGGCATGTTCTTTGCTCATGGTCGAAATGAGCCCGACACACAATAAGGTGTGCCTAAATGTGATGCACTGTGTGTGCCCTATTTGATACTGCAGCCACAATGCCCCACCAGATAATGTGCTGCAGCACCCGCCCACGCTCGATACTGCCGCAGCATTGCCCGCATACTCTCAATTATGCCACAGCATCACCCCTTTCACATTTTGATACTGCCTCAGCAGTGCCCTGCCATGACAAACGTAATAAAGTTGTATTCTTAACTAACTTTTCGCTTCCCTCAAAGCTGCATATAAACGTAACTGACACATTTTCCATAACTAACCTTCTGCTTCCCTTACAGATGTATATATTTGTAGAGCCGAGGAGGGCGGGGCCGGGCTGGAATAACGCTCGCCCGGTCCCCAATCAGCCTGATGGGGTGCGTGAGGGATAAAGGCGGCCGGGGACAACAGTTCGGGAGAGAGAGAATTACAGGCAGCTGTACTGTGTGTTTTTGTTTAAGTTTATTATTAAACTATTATTTATATTCTCAAGCCGGTTCTCGCCTCCTCCTTTCCACTGAACCCCCTTACACTGGTGCCGAAACCCAGGAAGGAGGAGGGATTCCCGTCACAGAGTCCTCGACACTGCCATCCACCCAGGGGAGTGCCGCTGCCATCCGACGGGGGACGGAGTAGCCCGACCACCCAGACGCGGGAAACGGCTGCCGTCTGTGAGGTGAGTGGGGACGGGACTCCCCGACCGCCTGGAGCGAGGAAGCCGCTGCTGGGGGTGGAGTGCCCTGTCATCCCCCGGGAACGCGGAGGGGTCGAGAGAAGACCGCCGTCCACGGGAGGAGGAGGGAAGTGACTCCCCGAACGCCTGGAGTGGTAGGGCCGCTGCCAGGGGCGGAGGAGTGTCCCCACAGGACGCCGGGAATGCGGAGGGGCGTTCTGTCCACTGGGGGTCGGAGGTCTGACTCCGGTCCGCCCGGGGAGGAGTGGCTGCCGTCCGCCTGAGAGGGTGGAGGAGTGATCGAGGACCATGCGACAGCGCAGCAGAGAACCGGTGAGTTTCTTTTTCTCTCTCTCCTCTCTCTCTCTCTCTCTCTGTCACTCCATGTTGGCCTTTCCCTTGCCTATTTTGTTTTGTTGTTTTCCCCTCCTGTCTCCTCCCTGGTCGAGGAAGGTGGGGATGACCTGCCGGCAGTCGGGGCGCAAGGCACGCCCTCCGGAGAGGAAGGGGGGATGTACGTCATGCCGGGGGCTCCCCGGCCTGAGGCAACGCGGGGAGGAGTGTAGAGCCGAGGAGGGCGGGGCCGGGCTGGAATGACGCACGCCCAGTCTCCAATCAGCCTGATGGGGCGCGCGAGGGATAAAGGCGGCTGGGGACGACAGTTCGGGAGAGAGAGAGAATTACAGGCAGCTGTACTGTGTGTTTATGGTTGTGTGTTTTTGTTTAAGTTTATTATTAAACTATTATTTATATTCTCAAGCCGGTTCTCACCGCCTCCTTTCCACTGAACACCCTTACAATATTCCTAACTAATATTTGCACCCCCTAAAGGTAAGTACAAACTAAACTTTGCTTCCCTTACAGGTGTTGATGATTCTAATAAAGTCTTTTGTGCCCTACTTAATACCGCAGCAACAGTGCCCCGCCATGACAAATGTAATAAAGTTGTATTCTTAACTAAATTTTTGCTGCATATGAACGTAATTGACACGTTTTCCATAACTAACATTTTGCTTCCCTTACAGACGTATATAAAGGTAATACATTTACGTATTCTTAACTAACCATTTGCTCCACTGCAGGTAAGTACAAACTAACCTTTGCTTCCATTACAGGTGTTATTAAATCTAATGAATTATTTTGTGTCCTACTCAATACCACAGCAACAGTACCCCACCCATACCAATTGTGTGTAAACAGTTGTTAATATTTTCTCCACAGTCGCTTTCAATGTCTAAGTTCCATACTTTCATAGAAGTGCATCTACCGCAATGGAAACACAGCAGCACTCCCAAAGGAGATCCTTCACTATGCCCCCAAATACTCAAGCCACTGCTGCAGCAGTGCTTTAAACTCCGCTCCCGCAGGAGGCCCACTTTACTCTACTGCTGCAGCAGCATTTTTACCATGCTTCTGCCAAAGCCTTTTGTTTTCACTTCTCAGCAGCTGCAGCTAGCATTACAGGAGATAGCGGTCACCACCTCCTCTTCTCAAAGCACCATATTTCCCTATCTATGGGTAATCTATTGAGTGAGCCCCGTTCCTCTCGTTCTCATTTTCGCTTGCTGGGCTTACCCGTTCGAATGCCATGAGCGCGCTCTCTTTATAGAGCAGTCTCCCATTCGAATGCAGTGCAAACCAACTCTCATTCTCATTTTCCCCATTCGATTTCTTGCTGGGCTAACCCATTCGAATGCCGTGAGCGCTCTCTCTCTCTACGGAGCAGTCTCCTATTCGAATCGCAGTGTGAGCCCTCCCTTTCGAACACAGTGCAAGCCAACTCTCATTTTCACCTTCCCTTTTCGCATACCGTGAGCCCACCCACTTCTACGACAAGTGGTGGTCTCTCATTCGAATCGCAGCGTAGCCTCTCGACCAGCAATCGTTCAAGAACACACCTTCAAACAAATGCTTAAAGCACTCCCTCTGTACAAATTTTTTTGGGAAAAAACAATTCAGAAGCATCCGCCAAGCCAATTTACCAAATAGAATTGTTGCTGACATGCTGTCCTAAATACTTCCTGCCATAGTCATGGTACTGTTCTTTAATCTTAAAGCCTTTTTTTGGGTAATCAGGAGTCGAGTCTCGAGCTCCGAGCCCTCCAGTACACGGACAGCAAGCCAAAAACATTTACTGCTTCAACACAAGATTATATTAACATCTGAACTACTGAAATTCATGCGGTGATTGTGGTGGTAGAAAGCCTATTCTGGTTGAATACCTACTGTATGTTTCTCTTTTGATTTAATGACAGCATGCACCCAAGCTGGTGAAGACACATTAGTTTGTGCATAACCTTATGATCCATTTTATCCAGCAGGTTTTGACAATGTTCCAAAGAGCATCTTGTGTACTTCAATGGAAGTAAGGAAATCTGAACTTTTGTACAAGAGTTAACATGGTAAATTTGCTACAGTTCGGCTTTTAACACCATCAAGCCCGCTCTCCTATGGACTTAGAGCCGGGAACAGAGAGCCGGGTTATCTATCAATGGATCACCAGCTTTCTGACAGACAGGCAGCAGCTAGTGAGAATGAATAAATTCATCTCCAGTCCATGTATGATTAGCACTGGTGCCCCCCAGGGATGTGTGCTCTCCCCACTACTCTTCTCCCTCTACACAAATGACTGCACTGCCAAAGACCCCTCTGTCAAGCTCCTGAAGTTTGTAGACGACACTACAGTCATCTGCCTCATCCAAGATGACGATAAGTCTGCATACACAAAGGAGGTAGAACAGCTGGCCGTCTGATGCAATCAAAACAACCTGGAGTTGAACAAGCTTAAAACAGTGGAGATGATAGTGGATTGAGGAACACCCCAATATTAACCCCGCTCACCATTCTGAATAGCACTGTTGCAACAGTGGAGTCATTCAGGTTCCTGGGCACTGCCATCTCACAGGACCTGAAGTGGGAAACCCACATAGATTCAATTTTGAAAAAGGCCCAGCAGAGGTTGTACTTCCTTCGGCAGTTGAGGAAGTTCCACCTGCCACGCTGCTGATACATTTCTACTTAGCAGTCACTGAGTCTGTCCTCTGCACTTCTATAACTGTCTGGTTTGGTTCAGCTACTAAGTCAGACATCAGAAGACTTCAAAGGATAGTTCGGACTGCTGAGAGGATTATTGGAGCTCCCCTACCCACCCTGCTAGAACTGTACACATCCAGAGTAACAAAAAGGGCAGGTAAAATCACTCTTAACCCCATTCAACCAGCTCAGTTCTTTTTTTGAATTGTTGCCCTCTGGCAGGCGCTACAGAGCACTGAGCACCAGAACAGCCAGGCACAGGAACAGTTTTTTTTCCCTCAGGCCATCCACATCATGAACAGAACTGCCCACAAATACTTTCTTTTGGTCAATACAACCATGTGCAATATTCAGTCCATCCATTCCTACCTATACAATTATATTCTTTAACATATCCTGCCTCTTCTTCAATACATTACATCACCTGCACATAACTGTATATCTGTATATAAAATATTCTAACAAGATTGTGCTATTGCATATTTCTCTTTTTTTTTTTTTTTTTTTTTAATCTGTTATCTTATTTTATTTTATGTCACTATGTATATGTTTAAATGTATATGTTTGTATGTATGTGTATACGTTGCATTCTCTTGCACTGGAAGCTTCTGTCACTATGACAAATTCCTTGTGTGTGTGTGTGTGTGTGTGTGTGTGTGTGTGTGTGTGTGTAAGCATACTTGGCATTAAAGCTCATTCTGATTCTGAAAGGTTTTTCCATTTCTTTTATTAATTTATATACATTTTGAATGTGTGCACACAGGCAGCATGTCTTGTTCAGAGACAGTGCTGCTGCTGCTGGCCTCAGGGAACAGTCAGGTGGCACATCTTTGGACAGAGGTTACACCACTGCTACAGGGTTGTAGTCCAGTGCTCTCTGCATTCAGGCTTGCATTATCTAGCAGAACTCAGCTGAATGGGCACAGGGATCAAAGCTGGAGCACAATTACTAATTCAGTAACACTAACACAGAGCTGAGATATGCATTCAACTCTCACCCTCCATGTAAAAATGTTCAAACTAATGATACAGAAGAATGTTTGTAAGTCAGCCTCATATAGTGTTTATAGAATGTAAGTGGTCAACAACGAACTATGAAATGTATTAAAAATACAATTAAAATGTATAACTTAAACAGAAGTTAAAAAAATTCTAGGTGGTGTCCAGATATTGTAACAAAGTAAAAACAATTAAAAGAATAAATAATAATAAAATATATATATATATATATATATATATATATATATATATATATATATATATATATATATATATATATATTTAAAAAGTCTCATAAAAAAGCTGAAATTCTTAAAAACAAACAACAAAAAAAACTTTAGCTTGGTATAACCATTATAAAATTATTGTAAAATTAAAGCAGTAAAAAAAAAAAAAAAAAAAAAAAAATAGTTTTGTTATAAAATATTATTAATTTATGAAAACATTCATTCACAAAAACAAAACAGGAAATAATTTCACAGAGAGGACCCCTGCACATGTGTACTATGGCCAGTAAGTATTTTAAAAATATTAGACATTTTGACATTTGAAATGACAAGGTTAGTTCAGGTTTTCAAATTTAAAATCGAATAAATTAATAATTGTTAATTTATTAAAGGCATAGCTCAGCAAAAAACTGAGCTATGCCTTTATACTGTATATCGTTTGAAAACGATATACAGTATATATACTGTTTACACACATGTATTTATGGTGTATGGGGAAAATATTTTATTACTTTTTACTTGGTTACCACCACTTGACATTTTTAGAGTCATTAAATGTAAGTTTTTATTTATTTTAGATAAATTATTATACCAACATTAAGGCACATATTACATTTCTAAGACCTTGGTCCTTACATTTAAAACTTGATCTTTAAAGGATTTCTAATTTTCATCATCTCGGATATCCTTATTTGTCATTGACCCACTTATACAAATTAATACATTTAATTATTTTAAACTATGTAGAACACTAATATGAAATCTAAAAAAGAAATTAAGGAAAAGTAATTTGTCACCATAAACCCAGAACAATTCACAGAAACTGGAATCCTACAGTACATTTACAGTTTCTAAGTGCTTTGGCACAGTATAACCTTAATCAGCCTCAGGAATGAAAAAAATTACCAAACCATTTGCCTCCATTAGCCTATGCAGATGAGACTTAGAGAGAAATGACACCTGACCTGCTCTGGGGAGGCAGATGCTATTGATGGAGGACAATCCAGCCACATTTAGCTTCAAATTACCCAAAAAACTATAACACCCACAGTCACCTTCAATATGGCCGATTCCTCTCCGCTTTCAGCCAATCACAAAAGACCTTTTAAAGGTGGAATTTCTGATAAAATTTCTCTCTGGTTATTTTCTCAATAACTGCAGTTTTATGATCAGTTGACTGGTAGCAATTGTATCTTTTAAGACTGATTAAGTTCACTAGTTTCTTCACTCAGGAAACACAGCAGAGCATGGGATATCTCCATCCAGCACCCTCAATTTTCCTGGTACATTGCTTATATCCTCTCCACTTGCTAAATTCTGCCAGTAATCATCATGATATGGATAAAAATGAGACCTCCATCTTTAAAAGGCCTTATGAAAAGAAAGCCACAGTATTTAGTACTTTTCAGTACTTCAGTACTTTTGTTGCAGTTTGCTCATATAGAGAAACAATGCAAACATTATTAATTATTTCCAGTGTTGGGTGTAATACAATTACAAAGTAATTAGTTACTGTAATCAAATTACTTTTAGAAAAAAGTATTGTAATGTTCTACATTTTAAATTTGATTAATTTTAAGTGCATCAGAGTTATGCTGATTTGTAATATATTTTTTATGTAGAATACATGAATTATGGCCCCGTAACGAGTCATTGTGAAGGAGAAATATGAGGTGCTGAGTGTATGACTTGTGTGTAACAGTGAACAAGAAAGAAATATAGACATTATTTTGAATTTGAGCATAAAAGTGTTTTAGAAAGTAACTTAAAAGTAAAGTAATTAGTGATGTGATTACTTTTCAGTTAAGTAATTAGTGAAGTAATCTGATTAAAAGTTTAGAAAAATAATTAGTCATTTTTTGTGGATTATTACACTTACTACACTTGTTACACACTGATTTTTACTACTACAAGTCCTAATGATTCGGCCCTGAGAGATGGAGAAGACTGAAATTGTGGGGGTAAAAAAGAAAGATTTCTTTAAAGAACTATTTTAAAGTTTAATAAAGTTTCTTTAAATAATGTTATTCACTTTCAGATGTATTTATGAACTATTTATTTCATAAAAATAGCACATATTGGGTATACTTAACATGTCCTGTGCGTTGTGACATGCAAGTACTTCTAAAACTATTTTTACATGTTGTTTTTGCATTATTATTGCTAATTCTTTTATATGCATGCATGCAGTGTTTATGACCTCTCTAATTAGACTACATGGAATATTTGTATTTATTTTTATAATACCAGTCACACTGCAGAACTATTTAAGTGAAGAGTATACAAGCTTAAACCTTATACAGATACATACTTTTTGACCTAAAATCTTTGTTGATTAAAAAAGAAAAAGCTCATGGGCAAATTATTTGTCAGCTACCTAGAGACATTGTGGACAATATATACTGTATAATAATCATGTATGATCAATAGATACCATTTAACAATTTTGTTGCTACTTATTAACCTTTTCATGAGTAGGTTCTAAATTCCTCTGCAGTGCCTCCTGGTGTCACGGATCCACCTGACCTTCCCGCCATAAACACTCAACCTTCCCGCTCCCCCGAATACTGATCACCCACACCTGCCTCCAATCACCATGTCAATCAGATCCTCTATATAACACTCCACTCTCCTTTCATTCTTCATCCGGTATCATTGCAGTATGCAGACTCACTTACCTTCTACTTACCTGACTCTTCAGACACCATTCCAGCGTGCTCCCTCGACGATTCCTCTCCAGTGACATTCCGAAGTTTATTCCAAGTCTCCTCTCCTGCGTCTCTTTCCCTTAGTGTGATTCTCCAGCCCAAGTAATACCTCACCTGCAAATACAATAACTACCATCAAGTAATGTTGTCTGTTCCTGAATCGATCTGCTCATTTTTCACTCACCTGCTAATTGCTGTCTGTGTTTTGTGTTTGTTCCAATAAATACCTGCATTTGGATTCACCACCATCTTTGAGTCTGGGTTACTGTCACACCTGAAGTGAGTTATTTTTGCACGTGACACTGCACAGCTGGGAGAGGGTGCAGAGTATTTTTTAATTATTTATTTTTTATTTCTTATCATACTTTTTTTATATATATATATATATATATATATATATATATATATATAATATAATATAGTAAACGTGAACAAATGGGTTATGTTTGCTGTACTTTTTATTTTTTATTTATTTAATTTTTATAGCTGCAAAAAAACAAATAAAGAAATTATATCAGCAGTCTGGTTTGCCTATGCACTGTTTGACTTCTCAGACATTGTGTGTGTGTGTGAGACTAGCGCTAATGTAAACAGACTTGGCTGCGTGCATCGGATAATCACGCTCGATCAGCATGTTTTCACTGTGAGTATACAAGTTTTAAATTGTTATCGTAGTGCTTTTGTGATAGTTTGACTGTCTGTTTCAAAAAACAAATGTATTATATGCCTGAAAAGATTGAGTTGCTGTTTGTGTGAATGAAAACCGCATCTGCACCTAATCAGCAGACGTGGCTGCGTGCATGGGAAGATCGTGTTTAGATATGATGGCTGTGCATATACAAATTGTAAACTGTTATCGTGGTACTTTGGTGACAATTTTGCTGATTGTTACATAAAATAAACATATTATGTGCTTGAAAAGACTCTTTGAGTAGCTGTTTGTTTGACGAATGACAACTGCTACTAATGTAAACAAATGGCAGCACGCATCGAAGGAAGATCACGTTTGATGTTTTGACTGTGCGTATAAGGGCTGTAAACTTTTTATCATGGTACGTTGGTGATGAGTTGGATTTATGTATATAAAATTATTATGTGGCTTTAAAGACTGTATGAGTAACTGTTTGAACAGATATAAATCACAGACGCTTGACCAGCACAGCCTGTGTCGGCACAAAAGCCGATTTGAATCTGGCAGCTTGTAACGTAACTGGCTGTTGCAGAAACATATGTGTGACGCTACTCTGCAGGGCCCAGTTATTAATCATCACATATGTGTGATGTGACATGTGAAATGGTTAAAAGGCTTTGTTAATTTCCTTTTATAACCTCTGCCATTTTATGTAACCTTTCAAAAATATTGCATTGAGGTGCAGACCTGAGGTATTAAAATTGAAGTTTAAAACTGAATCATGTGGCTCCCAAAAATTTCACATGTCACATTGTACAATTTCATTTATTTTTTCAGGATGTTTAAATGAACGAAAAGCCGCTCTCACCCATCCTTTCATTTCCTTTATACACATGAGCAATTCCATTGTCTTATCAAAAGACAGTAAAATCACTTTTCCCCTCTCTTTGCCCACTTCTTTTTCAGAGTAGACTGTCTTCCAAGGTAACCTTTTTGGTGAAATCCTCAGCCTCAATGACTTATTGTATGAATTCAGTGAAGTATTAAACCACTTATTTGCTCATTTCAAACCATTCTCATATTCATCGTTTTACATGCATTTTTATGAGTGTCCTGCATGCTTCCAGTGCTTATAGTATAAACCACTGTATCTCAATTAAAAATGGTTTGCAAGAATACCTCAGGTAGCACATCAATATGTGAAAATGAGAATTCCCACATTTTTGGGGTGTGGAACCCATAAGAATGGCAATCAGAGAGCAAAATGATTAATGTGCTGTTGGAAAATGTGCGATAAGGCAATAGAACATTGTTCAGCATGTGCTTTAGTTAACTGTTATGGTGAGATCAGAGCCAATAGAAAGGGTTTAAAGTGCCTTCTAATCCATCAGGCCTGTAAATGCGATTAAAAAATGGGCCCTAAAATGGTTATGTGTGGTTGGCTAGCAGCTGCGGGTGTGCTGATTTACATGTTGTGCTGAATCTTCCTTTTTCGCTGTGTGATGCTCTTTCAGGTCGGGAGGGCCACTCGTTTTGAACCAGTAAATGCTTTTTTGGTTCAGGTAGATCACTTAGGTGCTCTTTGAAGTGTTTTTATTTTTTTGTCATTGATCTGGTAAGAGGTAGTAATAACTTTAATTAAAGTCGTCATTTTTTATTTGTATAACACTTTTCAGAATACACATCATTTCAAAGCAGCTTTACGGAAAATTATACTGTAAAGTCTTTGTCTTTAAGCCACCAGAGAGCAAGCCAAAGGCGACTGTGGCAAGGAAAAAATCTATAAGATGTTAAAAGGAACCAGACTCAGCTGGGTGTACTCCAGTAACAAAGTTACTTAAATTAAAAAAGTAGTGTAATTCGTTACATTTTAAATTCTTGTAATCAGATTACAGTTACTGACTTTCAATTAATTGAGTAACTTTAAAGTACCTTATAGGATTATGCTAATTTCTAATATATTTTTATGTAGAATACATGAATTATGGCCCCGTAACGAGTCATTGTGAAGGAGAAATGTGAGGTGCTGAGTGTATGACGTGTGTAACAATGAACAAGAAAGAAAGATAGACATTATTTTGAATTTGTTGAGTAGAAAAGTGCTTAGTAATGTGATTAATTTTCCATTGAAGTCATTAATAAAGTAATCTGATTACAATTTTAGAGAAATAGTTAGTAATTGTAGTGGTTTAATATAGTACATTTGTAAGTAACTTACCCAACACTGTGGAGCACATACTCCTCTGGATTTACAGCATGAACATATGCCAATATTAGTTAGCTATATATAATGTGTAATACAAGTAATGTATTAATTCAGTAGATTAAATGATGCAATGTTTTAGTAAGAAATGTTTAAAATGGTAAGATTAATGATTAGGTGTCTTGGAAATCCATTAATAATGTAAACGAACATGCTGAATAGATTAATGTACATTCAAATAGTAAGATATGTCACGAAACTTTGATTCATATATTTTCATGGCAACACTTTTCAATACGGTTCTGTTCATTAACATCAGTAAATCTACTAAGTATCAGAACTAACAATAAACAATAATTTATAGTGTTTATTAATCTTGGAATAGGTTAATTTATGAAAATACTATTGTTAATCGTTAGTTCATAATGCATTAACTAATATATAACTTTTAATGTAAATAATGTGTTAGGTCACATGAAAATTAATATGAACCCATATTAATAAATTAATAAAAGTATATTAGTCATTGTGTGTTTTTAACTATTGCATTTGCTAATGATAACAAATTCAACCTTATTGCAAAGTGTTACCATTTTCATATACAGTATATTGACATTTAAATGTACATGAACTTGTGATCTGTTGAAGGGATAAAAATTCTCTCATCGTTTACTCACCCTTATGCTATCCCAGATGTGTATGACTTTCTTCTATTGAACACAAACAAAGATTTTTAGAAAAATATCTCTGTAGATTCCTACAATGCAAGTGAATGGTGACCAGAACTTTGAAGCTCCAAAAATCACATAAAGGCAGCATAAAATTAATCTTTATACGCCAGTGGTTAAATCCATGTCTTCAGAAGCTAAATGATAGGTGTGGGTGAGAAACAAATCAATATTTAAGTATTTTTTTATAGTAAAAAAAGGACTTAAATATTGATCTGTTTCTCATCCAAAGTGATTTCATCGCTTCAGAAGACATTTATTAAACCACTAGAGTCATATGGAATACTTTATGCTACGTTTATGTGATTTTTGGAGCTTGAAAGGTCTGGTCACCATTCACTTGCATTGTATGGACCTACAGAGCTGAGATATTCTTCTAAATTCTTTGTGTGTGTTCTGCGGAAGAAAAAGTCATTCATCTGGGATGGCATGATGGTGAGTAAATGATGAGAGAATTTTCATTTTTGGGTGAACTATCCCTTTAAAGTCAACAAGAAATCAAAACCATTTATTTACATAGCACACCATCCTGGTCTTATTGTGCAAGTTGCACCACCTCTCCACCTCATCAAGTCCCACCCTACATTTTTTTTCTTGTTCAAAATCATGTTTTACTCTGAAATATGTCATATTACAGAAGTAAAACAGGTTGCAAAGGCTGTGTCTTGCTAACTTTATGAATTATATGGTGTTTGTTAATAACTTAGAAATGAGGGTCATAAAGTCTTCTTCGTTCATATGATCTGTTAAATTTAAAGATTTGTGGCTGTGAAGTAGGCTTGCTAATATAACTTCTACTATAATTCTTATTGATGGCACATTAATCGCTATATTACTACATTAACCTGTGTTTTTTATTTTTATAGAGACTTTTGCTGATGGTCGTGTTTTCAACAGCTTATGTGAATACAATTCTGCTAATCATCACCTCAGTGAGTGTGTATTTGACACACAGTTGCATGATCTGAATGTGTCTCTGACTTGTTTGTAAAGCTCCAATACAAATGTATCTTTGATGAGCAACAGCTAATAATCTCTGAGAGTCAACCTATAAGTACTTAAAGCGCATCTCTCTCAAGCAGTGCTACCAGCACAGTAAACAAATTTATTAGGCCATAATCTCTAAATGAATTCTTGTGTGCTACCATTCTGTGCCAAACAACAATGCTGGCATTCATTTTACCTGTACATAATAGTCCTTTACTGAAAGGCTAACTGAACTAAGCCTCACTTTCAATATCCTAAAACCACTGAATAATACAAAACGGACTGAGATATTTTCGAATGAATAAGCCTCAGATTCGGGCAAAACTAATCTGAAGAGGACAAATTAACTGTGTTTGAGCCATAGTGTGGATGCTAGACTGAGTGGCACAGCAGTTGCCATGGTAACCCCATTGCCTCATAGTAAAACCCTTGATGTTGCAATTTATGGCAGTACAGCCTTGGGCCTGTGACCACAGGGTTTTTCCTCACTTCCTTTCTCACTATGGTAGGAGTTTCTCAAGGGCATCCTTTAAACATTGTCTGTTTTGTTCTGTTTCCACTCCATGCTCTGTTTAAGTGAATATCGTAAATTTATAATCAATTTATTTTAACTTTATTTCTCACTTCATTAGTTTCTAGGGCACTGCGAGGAGGGGAGAAGATGTGTTGCTCCTCAGAGAGTAAAAATGCAATTTCACAGTCAACTTACACTGAGAAATTTCACACAACAACAGAGTGAAAAAAAAAAGATAGGAAGCCTACTTAAGCATCGCAGTCTGTTATCAGACACTAGAGGCACGGGAGTCATAGAGGAATAAAGTGCTTGTTGGAGAGTGCTAAATCTTTTTAAACTCTGCCAATAAAACTGCCATGAAACAGATCTGGGCAAACCTGATAGGATCTGGCCCAGCATGATAGGGAACAGCCCTGTGTTTAACTTGGTGTTTAAAAAGATGTTTGAGCGCCCTCCATTGCCCAAAATATATCAAACCACTTGGGCCAAGATTGTAGTATGCAGTACAGATACAAGGCTCCCATACTTTTTGACCAATGAATTTACATGACCTTTCCAGTCATTTGTGATCACTACATAAGATACATAAAAATCAGCAACAATGACTTTTATTCACTTTCCAACAAATCATGAGTAAAACGGCAGATTATCAGTTAATAAATGCTTACAGTATTTTCCAGAATATAAGTGTTATTTTTCATCATCTGAAAGGTCCAGCGATTTATAGTCTGAAGCAACTTATATACATAATTTATACCTAATTAATGGCGGCCGTTCAAACACATACACACACTAAGGGTGTGTTCACACTTGGCAGGTTTGGTTCGATTTAAACGAACTCTGGTGCGATTGTTCAGTTAGTGCGGTTCATTTGAACAAGTGTGAACGCTGCCATCCGAACCTTGGTGCACACCAAACAAGCAGACCAAGACCACCTGAATAGTGGGTCTCGGTCCACTTCCAAACGAACTCTGGTGTGGTTCGATTGATATATGAACACAACATGGACCAAAGACATCTAAACGGACCAAAAACAGGAAGCAATTTGCCTAATACTGACCTCAAGCATACCTGGTTCTTCTCATCATAGGAGCTATGTTGCCCATTACAGTTCGGTACAGGTGTCGGAACCGCCGTCAGCCGTCCTTGCAGCATATCTTCGTTTGTGTGTGCAACGGAGAAATTCCTGGCGCTGTTTTGACTCCTTTACACATTTTATTAGCTCTTCGTTTGTTCTCAGCTGGTAAAAATACCACCATATATACATATATAAATCTAACGAGCACATTTAGCCCAGCAGCCAGCATTGTTTTGGATGTTCGGCAAGTTCCGTTGCAAAATATGCGTCATAAAAGCTGTCCAATCAGGTTGTGACTTTTTCCTGATGCCTTTTGTTTCCTAACTTTAGGTTCGGTGTTAAAAATGCCAGTGTGAACGCTAAGCGAACCAGGACTAAATGTATCATTTTCTGCTTTGGTCCAGACCAAGAGAACCGAACTACAAGTGTGAACACACCCTAAAACACATATGCTTACACACAAACTCAGTAAAAGAGACAGTAGTAGTGATTTAAAAAGGACCAATTAATGACTGAGTATTTTGCCTTCATCAATGGCATGGGCAGTGGTAGCTCAGTGGTTAAGGCTCTGGGTTACAGATCAGAAGGTCAGGGATTCAAGCCCCAGCACCGCCAAGATGCCACTGATGGGCCCTTGAGCAAGGCCCTTGACCCTATCTGCTCCAGGGGTGCTGTATCATGGCTGACCCTGCACTCTGACCCCAGCTTAGCTGGGATATGTGAAAAAAAAAAATTTCACTGCAAATGTGTGATAATTAATTAATTATAAAAAGTACTTTATGCAACCAGCTTAAATATTCTGCTCCATCAACATTATTGTTCTAAAAAAATCAAGACTGCTGTCAAACGCAACTCCTCACATGCCCACGAAATGACGTTTCATCACACTTGTTGTAAAAAGCTAAAATTAGAAAAGTAAAAGATCAGTTAGTGAACCCCAAGTAAGTATAGCTGCAGGCCGGAGACCTCCAAATGGGGCGGAATCTCCCAAAGAGGGCAGGGTTACACCAGAAGGGGGCATAGTTACCCCAAAAGTGGGTTGTACCAACTCTAAAAGGGGGCGTCACTTCCATTCATGGTTAAGGTTAGGGTTAGGTAAGGGGCTCCCTATATCTTTAATGGCAGTTTGGAGCTCCCACCCCTTTTTGGAGCAATGCCTGCAGCTATATCCTTCTCTGTGAACCTGATAGTTAGTGCAAAGTTTGCTAATATCAGAAATATCCACAGATAGACATTCTCTTATATTAATTAAAAAAAATAGAATACAACAGGCATACTGTTTTACTCACAGACTAAAATCTGTTTGTTTACAGCAGGGCCGTAAACACCATAGACATTGAGGGGGACACAATATTCATAAAAGTGGTCTACTGATATGGATGTTTTCCATGGTTGATTATTAAATAATTACAAATGGTCCCACTAATCCTGAATATGTGGTTACATCCTTGGTTTACAGCATATAGTTACATTTTAGTTATTTTGTTGAGTCTTTATCCATCGATGCAAAGAACCTGAGCAGACTAACCTGAAAAGCTGTGTAGACTATTAGCGCCTTCACAGGTGTGAAGTTGGACATGTTTTGAGAACTGTAGATAATTGTTTCTTTTAAAGCATATATTGAGTCTTGTCAGAACCTGAAGAGTTTTTTGTACCAAGATTATGTACTTACTGCAGATACAAGGGAGGTCCAAACAGCAGGATGCTCGTGTATTACAGGACTCAGGCGGTGAAACTGTCATGCTACCGTTTTTCTGATCAAATGTAAATATTTTGTGGGAGATGAACGTGTAGTAAGCTCAATCAAGCTTTATAATTGGCAATTTACATGCTTAATCTAAATGCTATAATCTACATTAAATGTTTTTGTTGACTAAACAACGGATCCTGTTGATAGATTGAATTTATAGTTCTTGTGTAGGAAATAATGATGTATTAGCAGCCACACAATAAACTGTACAATACAAAAATAACTACATGCAATACAAATAAACATATTTATTTGGACATAAATTATTAACATTGTACACAAAAACAGTATGTATTATTAAAAGCACTGTACAAATACATTTAATTGATACTGAATTAATGTCCACACTGTTTTCCAAATCAACTTTTCCCCTTAAGGGAAGACATGCACATTCTGCAAAGACACTCAATAGAAAGTGAATTGCAGGCAGGAAAATGCAGGAAAGAGGAAAATCATAATACAATTAATTTAAAACGTGATAAAACATCTCACTACTGTACATGTCTCATCTAATAATTATGGTCTTTCACTGTAGAATTTATCCATTTAGCATCACAGCATGAAAACAGTTGAAGATATCGTCACTACTCACAGAGAGTTCAGGAAAAACACAGTTCCTTTTTATACTCCGTAATAATGCCTTGTCAAAACATGTGAAGCATTCACAAAGGCCAACGCTGAATAGAAATGAACAAACTTTCAAAATTTCTAATGAATTTTCAGCACATGCACACTCACCTGTACACAATAATGCTATTGTTTATGTAATTAATTGCGCTCCATTTCTGGACATCTATTGTAGCTGGACCGTAACGGTGGATAATACAAGTAATCCCTGCTGTTGACTTTTTGCCAATAAAGTGAAAATAGCACAAAAACAAATTATTCCAAGCTTTTTTAAACAGATGTTCCTAAGTCAATCCTTCTGTAGGCAGCCGATGGAAGAAGCAGCATCTGGGACTGGAGCGCTTTGCAAGTGGTTTTCTGATCATAACATTGCTGATTTAGATAAAAATTCAGTTTCTCTTCATTATTAGGATAACGATTAACTGCATACTAATTATTTCACTTTGAAGTTACTTTCTAAATAAATTTTCCTAAAAAAGTTTTGGTTTTCCGCTCAAATAAAAAAAATGGCTATATTTCCTCGTCACTCATTGTCGCACAGCTGTCACAGAAACGCTAACAGACGTATATATAAATTAATATTTTAAATTAATTGTACATATTACTTTAGCACAAGTAATATACTTAAAATTACTTTAAAGTCATTAACTGTAATCTGATTACAAGAATTTAAAATTACATTTATTACACTACTTTTTTGGACTAAAAAGTAATTTGATTACAGTAACTAATTACTTTGTAATCAGATACACCCAACACTGGGTGTAATAAACCAAGTTATATTAATTGCAAAAATGTCACCACAGTCATGTAATTTTCATGAAATCAGGCTGAAACCATTGCAAAAATAATACCATATGATGTAATATATGTAATTAAAAAATAATTTAATTTTAGACCAATTTGCTAATGAATCATTCAGACTAATTTGTAAACCAGTTCGACACTGAAAAGAACCGACTCAATTTGCTCACAAATTAGACCACTTTGGCTTGCAAGTTTTACTCGACACAAGCAATAGCTAACAAATAAAATATTTTACAACAGAGCATAACTAGTCCAGAACTAATTACAATGACTATAAAAATGTAGAGTGACTTTTGAGATTTTACTAATTTACTAAGTTTTCTGTGACTAGGGACCCTGGAAATGTTTACAATAGAAACAAAAAGAAGGAATCCGTTTTGGAAGGTAATTAGAATTTTAATTCCAAAAGTCACCCCAATAAATATTTAAAAAAAAAATCTTTGGCTGGCACATTCTAAAAATGTATGCACACTGCAGACATGTGTGAACAAACAGACAACCATTTCACAGCGAATCAGATCACACTAATGAAGGAATCAAAACATTTATTCCAGCAGTTTCCACTCACTCACTCAGACATGCACTCTTATATACACACGTGGAAAAGGCAAAGACATGACAGGGTCTAACAGATTCTCCTCGCTTCATTACCTCCAGTCTTTCAAAGTGTAACGCAAGTCCACATCAAAACCAGCTAATCAAACTGAGGCATGCTGAAGTGCTGCTGGTACTCTATAGGGGTGAATATCACAAAAAATAAGTCCAGGTTACATTTTACTGCAAAATCTCTGTATGAAATCACAAAAGCGTCAAGCTGAATAATGAAAATAAATCAGATCAACATTGAACTTTGCAAGTACTGTTTTTTAGAAAGACAGAATAGAACTGTATAATTTCTGTATAACAAATGAAGCCGTGACAGTGTATTGATAAAGCCCAAGGCATTTGTATAAGGCTGATTCTGTGCTGATGTATTAGCCCACTTTAACCTGGATTCACTTTGTCATCTCAGTTCATTTCAGAGCTTTCAAAAATGATAGCAGTGGATTTCAAGTCTAGAGTTCTCAGAGTTTGCTGTTCTTTTGAAATTGCGACACCAGGCCTATCACCTGCTCCGAAGCTTTGACAACTTTGTTCTGCAGGTAGGCGGCGCTGTTAGCACTTGTCTCTTGCAGGAAGTACCTGTAATTAACCATAATGCCACAGGAGTTCGCAATCCCTCTCGGGCTGGTGTCCGCTTGCCAGTTCAGTCTCCACATGGTGGCGCCATTCTGAAGGTGGAAGTTGGCTACAGGGTTTAGGGCATAGCCCCGTTGCTTCTCTCCGTACAGGTACCAGGCACAGAACCGCATGAGGATGGGCTCGAGAGTGCGGATCAAACGACTGGAGTGAATCCACTCACTGGTGCTGATGAGCCTTCGGAGGGCGTCCAGAGCTGGGGTCCCGGGGGTGGCTCCCGTCACTTCCTCCACATCCCTCCACTCCTCTTCAGAGAGGAGCTCTGTGGCATGGCCCTCCTTCTTGTGCTGGGCCAGAGCTCCCTGAAGCCATATGGAGAAGCCGGGGATAGGAGACAGACTGGAGAACTGGGCCATATGGGGAAACTCACTCTGCACAGAAAGGTAAACATAGACAGTTAACCCTCTAATATAAATATCGATATAGATATAGATATATATATATATATATATATATATATTAGGGATGATCCGATAGATCGTTAACGGATCGGTATCGGCCAATATTCACTTCCTATGAACAATCGGTGATCAATGGCCGATCACATAAAACACAAAAGACACAAGGCCCCTTCAAAGACTTTAGTATCACTATCATATCTTTACGGGTGTGAGGGGGAACATTGGCCAAATGTTGTGACAAAAAACATTAGCAGTTCAGGACAATTTAATGTGACAAATATGGGTGAATATGAAAAGCTTGTGTGAATGCCGTTTCACACAGCAAAGGGAAAGTGTGCGATAATTTCAACGCTTGCAACGTCCAGTGAAATGTTTGTGGGATACCACAGCTTAAATACGGGACAACAGGAGTTTCATACTGGACATCTTAAAGGAATATTCTGAGTTCATTACAAGTTAAGCTCAATTAACAGCATTTGTGGCATAATGTTGATTACCACAAGAAATGATTTAGACTCATCCCTCCTTTTCTTTAAAAAAAAGCAAAAATGTATGTTTCAGTGAGCACTTACAGTACAATGAAATTGAATCAAGCCAATTTTTGGAGGGGTTAAAGGCAGAATTTTGAAGCTTATAATTTTTAAAAGCACTTAAATTAATTCTTCAGTTAAAACTCATGTGTTATTTGAGCTGTAAACTTGTTTAAATCATAATTTTTTATAGTTATTTTTGGGTTGGTTGACAGTACATCGTCATGTTAACAAAGTTGTAAAATTGGCCATAATTTTACAAAGAAAAGGTTACTAAGTGATGCTATCACACTAAAATCATGTTAACATGTATATTGTTTATGTCTTGTGGCTATACTTTTGAAATAGTGAGTATTTTAATGTTTACGGATTGGCCCCATTCATATCCATTATAAGTGTCTCACTGTAACTCAGATTTGTGCAGCCTAGTTGGCTGTGCTCATGACATGTGGTGCTGATGCATCGCGGGTGACCCGAGTTCGAGTCCCGGCTTGTGAGGTCCTTTCCCGATCCCATTTCCACTCTTCTCCCCTGTCATTTCCTGCCTCCTCTCTACTAACTCTGTCATCAAAAGGCCAAAAGAAAAAAAAAAGAGGAGGAGTAAGTCAAAATAAATTTTGTGATACTCGACATAATGACAGAAATGCTATCGATTCGGTTTAACTTGTATTGAACCCAGAATATTCCTTTAATTCCGGCCAAAATACAGTATGTCCTGGCTAATATGGAAAGTTGGCAATCCTACAGGGAACGTTATTATATAAAAAAAAAAATTAAACAAATTGGAATATACAATATTTAGATAATATAATGCCTTGGTAAATAATATATAAATAATGAATACTAATAAATGAAATAGTCACTTTTTCATTTATTAGTATTCATTATTTATATATTATTTACCAAGGCATTATATTATCTAAATATTGTATATTCCAATTTGTTTAATTTTTTTTTATTTTTTTTTAAAACAAAACTGTCACAATAAGTATAATTACACCTATGGGTTATCAGTTTGATACCAAGCCCCATTCCCTTTAGGCCTATATATCCTAATATAGATACTATTTTGTGTACGCCTACTTGTTTTTAAGGCCTATTAAAAAAACTTTCATTTTTTTTTAAATTAATATGTTTGTTTATTAGATTATCAATTGGTATCACTGTAAAAATCCTGATCGGAGAATCGCTAACATATCATAACTTTAGATAGGGTTCCCATACCATTTGTTGATGATTACTGATAGGAATTTTTATACATAATTTTATAGAGATTTCTTGAGCAGATTTTCATTTGTATGCCAGGCACCAATCCTAGGGATAAATAGATTTAAACAATTTCACTATAGTGAATAAATGTCTCCAGGTTAAGACAAAAAACATCCTGAGATTTGAATCCATCCCAATAGAAGATTTAGCTTTCTGAGCATAACAAGAAAAAAATAAAATTTATTACAGCAATTTCCATGACTTTTAAGATTTGAATCATTGTTCAAACGTCAAAACTCAAATGAATAGTCAAGTGAACTAGAGACTATTTAGCAGAGACGGGCCACTTCTATTAAAAGGAATGGGAGAAATTTAAACAGTCAATGGATGTAGAAAGAAAGTCCCACCTTACAGGTAAAAGAGCCAATCTCCTTTAGATAAAGACATCGCCTGTCAATCAATTTGAGAATGAGCATTCGCAATAGCTATACAAGCCGGGAAAAATGTTTTTTAGCGTTATCTGAGGTAAGGAAAACAATTTATGATTCCAGTGTTGTCAGATTTTACTGCTGATTTGAAATATGTTCTTTGATCCTAATCTTTAGAAACCGTTTGAGATTATGGTCTTTCCCCATTCAAGTAGATAGGAGCTGCACTGTCATGACTGGAAATAGCCTCCCAAGAACGTTCCAAAGATCGCCGACAGTGGATTAATTTGCTAGAAAATCTTTGCCTTTACTCACATGTAACAACTTATCCTCTCAATGGTTTTTCATTTGTGTCCAATTCATCAGCACTATAATTTAGTCAACAAAAATAGAATATTAGTCTAAAAATGCAAATATTTCTTGAAAGTAACAGGACACAGATGGAAATGCTGCAGCTGAAGTGGTAAGTCTGAGCTGTGGCTTTGTATGTAAATATCTTTATCATGTGTGCACACACACACACACACACACACGTTGGTGCGGCTATCCTTATGAGGACTCTCCATAAACATAATGATTTTTATACTGTACGAACTATAGATTCTATCCCCTAACCCTAACCCTACCCTTAAACCTAACTCTCACAAAAAACTTTCTGCATTTTTACAATAAAAAAAAACAAACATTGTTTAGTATGTTTTTTAAGTGATTTCAATTATGGGGACACTAGAAATGTCCTCATAAACCACATTTATAGCATATAACCCTTGTAATTACACACACACACACTTTCTCTCTTTCCTTCTTTTCTTTCCTCTTTATTTCCTGTCCCACACACTACATTTGTACCAATTTAAAACCCATGTTCAACAACTCCAGTGTGCCCCTCTCTCTCCCCCAACAAAGACATGACACGCTCATTTTCTCCCTCTTCTCTTCACATTCAACAAGGAGGAGGCACTGAACAAACCAAATGTGTCAGGCTGGCCCCAGTGGACAAGAGATTTCAAGTCTTCTACATTTAAAGTCCATCACACTTCCCTCTCTCTCTCATTCATTCTCTTTGCCATGCATCACTCTTTCAGACAGGCAGGAGTGAAGGAAGAAAAGCATGTCCAAGGGTCACTTTTCATTCATCAAGTCAATTTACTGTAAAACATCGGTCAGCAGGTTTAAAGCTACGGAGAGTGAGAGAATGAAAAGTAAAAATGAGAACAGAATGAATGGAAGAAAGAAAGTGAGTGCAAAGGAGTCCCAAGAGAATTGTGCTGAAAGACAACCAAACCCTCCTCCCCTTCTTCTAAATCACAAAGTGACCTTTCTCCAACTCTTTTTTTCTCTCCTCTATATTCCATCCATCACACAGATTGTCCCCCTGTGGCATTGCGAGTCACCTTCACTCTTCTGTCTGCACTAGGATGATCACCAGCTCTCACAGGTATTAAAGTTTAAATTAAATTTATTACACAAACATATCCAAGTTTTCTGTTTCTTTTCTCTAAGCAGGTCAAGATAGATCAATCACAGTCGTTTGTGAAGACTGGAGAATTAAAAAACACTATTTATAATGACTGCAGTTGCAGATTTCCATTTGAATCTCAGATATGAATCCTTGGAATAAGTAGATTTCAACAAAAGATTCTAGTGTAAATGTTTCTAGTGTAGTGAGTCAAGTGTCCACATTTTGTACTTTCTTGTGTACAACTGTCTCCAATGAGAGAAATACATCCTGAGATTTGAATATGGCCCATTGAAATTGGCCCATTGAAATTTCTTCAGATTTACTACAAGATACTCCAAACTTTTCAAAAAAATGTACTATTGTAAACATAGTTACTACAGTTATTGTTATTTTTGTATTTATTTTTTATAGATGTTTAATAAGGTAAGCATTACTATTACTTTTGCTGATATTTGATTTAAACCCTGAAGTATACCTTTTTTTTTTTTTGGTACAGACATTAATTGTGTGGCTTGTTGAGTTGAGGTGTGCTATTTCTTTTCTATGCGATCAGACTTACAGTTTTCAACTGAGGGACAAGAAAACAGGCAAGAAATCCCACAGACTTACACTGAAAGCGTGAGCCAAGCCATATCTAGGGATCAGAATATAAAACTTGGATTTGGGCTCTTTTGACTTGGGCCAGCAAACAACCTTCTAGCAACCACCCAGAACATCCTAGCAACCACATAAGAACGGCAACCACCCACTCTAGCATCATGGCAGTGAGTTTCGCAAAAGCAAGCATAACTGTAAAAATATAGTTAGGTAATATGGTATTTTATATTAAATATGGTATTTTGGGGGAAACTATGGTTCCCATTTATAAGGACCATACAAATATTTGTGGTTAGAGAGGGATGCAGGTTTGAATTCAATTTAAAAAAAATAAATGAGAGCCAGAGAACCACATTTATAAACCCAAAGCTACCTAATACCTTGCACAAACACAAATCCAGAGTATCAACTTGCACAATTTGCATGAATAATATCCATCAGCTATCCATTCCCACCTCATACCCACTTCCACTCAATGAAGCCTTCAATCTCTCATCTGGGTAAATCAGCGTTCGGAGAGCCCTCAACCGAGAGCTCTTTACCAGGTTTAACCTCCATTATACAAACAGCCACCCAGCGCTTTGTTTCACCAACATTTCAGCTGAAGCAAAACTCATCTAAATCTATAAACCTGAGTGCCTCTTGTCCCCCCCTCCCCCCCACCCATTCAATTCTGCCTTCATCCAGTGAAGAGGTGAGAGCTCTGTGACATGCCATGTGTCCCTACCTCTCTATGTTATTGTGGGTGACAGCTGAAATTGTATTAGTTTTCCCACTTTTATCCCCCTTCCTTTCTCCTTTCGAGACATAAATATGCGCTGGTGTACATTGCCTCAGCCACTCCTCCGCCCTCTGGCAGACGGCAGCAGGTCCTCTGACCCCTGGCAGACTGAATGGCTCCTCCCCTTCCTGGCGAATGGCAGCGGTTCCTCTGAATCCCGGCGGCCGGCAGTGACTCCTCTGTCCCCTGGCGGATGGCCACGGCTCCTCCTCTGGCGGATGGCAGTGGTGAAGACTCCATGACAGCACATCCCTCCTCCTTCCCGGGTTTCGGCACCAATGTAACGGGTAAGTGTGGGCAAGGAGGAGGCGGGAACCGGCTGATTAGTTAACTGAACTTTTAATGACATAAATCAACTTAAATCAACTTAAAACATACAGACACACACACACAGCGGCCATGTGTGTCTCTCCCTCTCTCTCAAACTGGCACCTCTGGCTCGTCTTTATCCCCCTCCCGGCTGATTAGGACAATTCAGCGCCGGGTGTGCGTCCTCACGGCCCGGCCACACCCTCCTCGTCACAGTGGCAAAGAAATTAAATGTATTATTTTTTCTATTGTAGAATGTACACCAGGTACTTTGTAACTTTAAACTCAGTATGCCATTTACATTTAGCATTGGAGAAGTCTCCTGGTGATGGACTGGGACACTAACATGATGTCCATTGGATGAATTCTATAAAAATAGGATAAGTGGTAAAAATGTCAAATAGCATGAAACAAAACAAGTGGGTGTAACGAATGAGGCTGGTATCCCTTCAGCCAACCACCAGAGGGAGCCCTCTCCCGAATACTGACACTATACCGTTTCTTCTATGGTGACTTCCTGTTTGTACTATATAAATAGCCATGCTTCTCCATTGTAACTTTGTGAAGTATTGCCAGTTTCACTGCCTTACCAAGCGTTATTCTCATTGTCTGTTTCATTGCCTACTTGTTATGACCAATGTGCCTGCTTTACTGGATTACCGATTTTGGATTACTGTTTTGCTCTGTTTGCCTTGTTGGACTGATTACCTGTGTAACGACTACTTTGCCTGCTTCAACGATTACGTCTCTGCCTTGTGTCTTGGATTTGTTTACTGATTGTAATAAACTTCTTGCATATGGATTCTACCTTTGCCTCCATGTCAAGTCCCTTACAGTGGGCCAAAGATTGTCTTAATTTGTCAAGAAACAGTGGGTCTAAATAGTAAATTTCCTATTTTAACTCTTTTGTCTGTAATTTAAATTAAATGGCTTTTAAAGTTGGACTGATGCAGGATAGAACGATTGCACTGGTTTGTGATTACTGGTAAACAATTTAAGAAAATTATTTTATAGGGACTGCATTTGCAAATTTCCATTTCTCAGTCACAAATCCTTGGAATTAAAAGGCTACATTTCAACAAAACTACTTCCTAGAGTACACGTTTCTAGTAAGATACCATGAGATTTGTATGTGGCCAATGGAAGAACACCCCATTGTGCCTCAATGGAAGCAGTTATTAGCTGACAATATTTGCCAGCCAAGGATTGCTCCTTCCTTAAACACTGAACCCATTTACTCTTGGGGCCAAATGTTGCATCACAGAAATAATATTTTTGTTTAAAATATATCAAACCTCATTTGTTAACCAATAAGATTTGAAGTCATTGATGTTTTTGATTTGGGCTCTGTATACATAAATTATCAATGATTTTGACATGATGATTTTTACATGTGAATGACATGAGGGTGAGTAAATAATGAAAGAATTTTCATTTTGGGGTGAACTATCCCTTTAATTGTAGGGCCATATTATTTCCACGTTGCAGAAAACATGGACAGAATCGCGGAATCCAGTCATAAAAACAGAATTAACGGTAAATCACGGAATGTCATGGAATTTGGCATATTTGGGATGAAATTAATGTACAAATGCACAACTAATAAAATTTAAATCGCGATATGTTCTAGTGTGATGATTAAACCACAAAAGACTGAGAATTAATTAAACAAATAGCCTTTATGGTCTGGATGAGCTTTGTGCATCAAAAGTAAGTGAATATGAGAAGCCACTGCTTATACACCAACTGCATCATTAACATCACGTGTGCCCTGTGTGTGTATTAATGACAAAGAGCAGAGCACTTTATTTACTGAGAAGTGCATAGCACATGCAGACTATATATTAATATAATTACATCATAACCTTTTGCGGTTTAATAAGCACATTAGCCCATATAGCAAACAGCTTTTCCAGAGGTGAGAAGCTGTCAAAAACATAAGGTTTTCCGCCAAAATAAAAGCTCCATTTAACTAGATGCATGAAATTGAAAAAAATATATTACTTCTGTATAGTAAAATTGGATATTCAATGTAGTAGTAGTAGTAGTAGTAGTAGTAGTAATATTAATGATAATAATAATATATAAATAATAACTATATTAAATATAACTTATTATATTTAAGCAATATCTGATGCAAGAGTTTCATCACTGCTTTCAATAATACTGTGATGCTCTGCTGTGCAGCACTGTATTTGACATAAAAATTATAATAACAAAAATTATAATTATAAAAAATACAAATAAAAAATAACAATTTTGTTTTTGGATTGTGCCATGAGGATCTGTATAGATGCTCTTCAAAAACAATGCAATTGTATGTTGAAAAATAATTCTATTAATTAATTTGATTAGACAGTTTTTTTTAATGATAAAATGTAATTAAACATTTATAACCCGAAATTCAGAGAAAATAAAACAGAAAACATAATTTTGGAAAAAATAAAACTATAATTGTTCAATTTCATCATTTTGGATGTGCCCACCTGCAGCTCACGGACAACCCTCTTGATGAGGTAATTGCCAAGCTCCACCCCCTGTAGTCCTGCCTGAGTGGACGAGATGGAATAGAAGATGGCTGCATTGATCTTGTTCACATCCTCATTGGCGTCCAAAGTGGCAAACTCTCTCACAATGCTCTGAGAAAATAAGAGACACACAGTAAATGAACAGATTCACCCTGTATTTACTAAAGGCAGTGGCGCAGTCGCCGAATAGGACTCCTTAATGAACAATTCTTAACATGCATGTTACAGTGTGCTGCCTTGGAGGATATTCCCTGTCTCACTTCACCATGGTGTTCTAAGAGCCTTTTGGGGATTCCACCTGCCTCCTATCATTAATACAGTCTCCTCCTCACACGCATGCCTATTCTTTACTCCTGGCAACTGTTGTGACATTGCACAAGGACACTTTCTTCCATTCATGGACCCAATAATACATTCACTTTGTACAACCCCAATTCCGAAAAGTTGGGACTATGAAAATGGCTAATAAAAACAAAACAGATTGATTTGTAAATTATATTCACCCTTTGCTATATTGAAAGTACCACAACTACACATTATATGATATTTTATCTTGTGAATTTTATTTTATTTTTTTTTTTAAATGTACAGTAATTTCAAATCAGATGATTGTAACACGCTCCAAAAAAAGTTGGGACAGTCGAGTGTTTACCACTGTGAAACATAACCAATAACACTTATTAAGCATTTGGGCACTGAAGACACAAGTTTTTTAAGTTTAGAATTTTCCCCCATTCATCCATTATGTAGGTCTTTAGCTGCACAATTGTACGGGGTCTACGTTGCCGGATGGTGTGCTTAATAATGCGCCACACATTCTCAATTGAAGACAGGTCAGGACTGCAGGCAGGCCAATCTAGCACCCACACTCTCCGTTTACACTGCCATGCACTTGTAATCCGGGCAGTATGTAGTTTTAAGTTGTACTGCTGGAAAATGCAGGAATGTCCCTGGAAAAGACGGTGCTGGATGGCAGTATATGTTGCTCCAAAATTTGTACAAATCTGTCTGCATTCATGGTGTTCACACAGATGTGCAAGTTACCTATGCCATGGGCACTGACACACCCTTGGCCCATACAGACGCTGGCTTTTGGACCTGATGCTAATAACAGCTTGGATGGTCCTTTTCCTCTTTGGCCCGGATAACACGACGGCTGTGTTTTTCATAAACGTTTTGAAATGAGGACTCCTCGGACCAAAAAGCACAGTTCCACTGTTCTACTTTCCATCTAAGATGAGACTGAGCCCAGAGAAGTCGGCAGTGCTTCTGGACAGTGTTGATGTAGGGCTTCTGCTTTGCATAGTAAAGTCTTAACTTGCATCTGTGGATGCAGCGGGGGGTGGTGTTAACTAACAGAGGTTTACTAAAGTTATCCCAAGCCCATGTTCATGATATCCATTACAGATGAATGACGTTTTTTAAGACAGTGAAGTCTGAGGGATCAGAGATCACGCGCATTCAGAAGTGGTTTTCATCTTGCCCTTTACGTACCGAGATTTGACCAGATTCCTTGAATCTTTTAATATTGTGCACTGTAGAGGGTGAAATGCCCAAAATTCTTCCAATTTGTCTTTGGGGAACATTGTTCTCAAAGTGCTGGATTATTTGCTGAAGCATCTGTTGGCAAATTGACAAGTCTCGAACGATCCTTGCTCTTGAAGGCCTAGGCTGTTTTTGGAGGCTCCTTATACAGTATACAGTATTATGACACAACTGCCTCACCTGTTTAACATCTCCTGTTTCACATCACCTTGTTATTTCAACTCATCAAATTGTTATTAGTTATAAATTGCCCGTCTCAACTTTTTTGGAGTTTTTTGCAATCATCTGATTTGAAACTACTGTACATTTTCAAAAAAACAATAAAATTCACAAGGTAAAACATCATATTATGTGTAGTTGGGGTGCTTTCAATATAGCAAAGAGTGAATATAATTTAAAAATCACTCCTTTTTGTTTTTATTAGCATTTTTCATACTGTCCCAACTTTTTTTGGAACTGGGGTTGTATGTAACACTACTGGACTCTTTGATCTGTCTCACTCTCTCCTGATCTCATCTGATTGCACAATGTGTGTGTATAGTGCTGTGATTCTGTGCAATTTATGCATGATGTTGATGCTTTTTGCACCTGAATTTCACCTCAGGTATCAACAGTCTGTCTGTCTGCCCATCTGCCTAACATCTCCTTTTGTGTTCCACAGAAGATAGAAAGTCATTCAGATTCATTTTTGGGTGAACTATCCATTTAAGAAGGTTATTCACTTCATGTCATGCCTAAAAACACCCCTTTCTCGTGCTAAAATCAACATAACTGTAATTATTGCTTTAATCCCATCCTTTGTGGTCACTATCTTTCCTTAAAAGAATAATACAAATTTAGCTTAAATCAGCATTTACGTGGATATTGTTTGCTATGTCCTCAGTGAGTGCAACATGCAGCACCACTAGTGGTTCTCCAGGCATGGAGGCGTGGATGAAAGCGTAGCATCTCCTGTACGGCCCGACTCTGCGTTTGATGTCCGTCCAGTTCCGAACAGGGTGCACCGCCTCATACCTGAGGGGATCAGATAGTGAAAAACTGCTCTACTGGGATGATGAAGTATGTATCCGTGTGAGAGAGCTCTTACTGGCTGATCTTCTGAAGGATCTCACATGGTGACTGCCACGTGATCCTCTCCAGCCGGAGCAATCCAACTGAGAACCATTCTGATAGAAGGCTCTTCAAAGTGCTGTTCAGATCCTGACACATATACACCAACAAACAAAGAAGCATGGGATAATGAAATATGAATATGAATGTGCTAAACATATTCCATTAAAATTAAAACATTAAATATTTATAAGTCATTTTCTCATTACAAACTCGAACCTGACACAAAGTTATACATGAAAAACTGACCCAAACCCGGCCCATCAGTTTGTAGCAGACCTCTGTATACTATGTACTTCATTGTATTCAGGTGCACTCTTAAGTTTACAATACAAATATTCCTCCCTAGCCAACAAGACCATTTATGGAAACTTAGCAGCAAAAGTGGGTAATAGCCACAGTATTGAGAGCATTGCAAATAGGTTAGCCAATAATAAAAATTGTATTTACAAACAACCTGTTTAATGCTAATTGTCAGACTGAGGCTGGAAAATGAAAATTACTTTTTTTGATGTAAGAAACTTTCACAACATTATAATCGGACTTCAGGGTAAAAATAAAATGTTATAAAAGTGCACAACATGGCACCTTTATTATAATTGATGTGCAATACACAGTTTCTAGAAACATTCTCAGTACAGCTGTGCTCGTAATGGTGCCTAATTACAAAGTGTGCAACTTCCATCGAGAGAATTAATACAGGCGCTTTCACAGACCCTGTGAACCAACTTTACCAACTCACAGCTTCTGCCATTTCTTCTATAGAGCATACAACACATTTAGAGAAGTCTTGCATCCCTCTGTAGATCTTACCATCTGTTTATTTGCACTGGTGGTGCTCTAATTAGAGCGACTGGATCAGCGTTAGCATACATACGAGGATGGTGAAAGATTTATGTGGTAAACATAGCTCCATTTCATCAAAGCGCTGTTTCTCGCCATATGAGATATGGTACTGAAATCTCCCTGGAGGGTCAGATTTCTTTCATAATGGTGATGAGCAATACAACATGCATACAAATAGGGGTATATAGTTGCTGGTGTACTCACACAAAGCTGCTTTTTAAAAATTCTACCTGTGCCCACGCTAGCCTATCCTAGAGATGCATGTGCTTAAAATAACTGTTTGCCTGTCAATCAAACCTCCACAACAGCCGTCTGTGCATGCTTTTCATCTATAGGTGATGCACGTAAAGTCTGACCTTATTGTATTGCATCAGCTGTGCCTGCAAGCAAAATATCTTGTATTAGCATTTCGCAGCACGCTTTCTCCTATAAAGCCCACTCTCTTAGATCAGTGTATATACATGTTTGAACACTGGCTGCTAACTGATGCATTTGTATCAAGAAAATAACCAAGTGGTATCAAGAAAAAGGTGTCGGTAGTCTCAACCTCAGACGCCTCAGAATGTATACTGAACACAAAACTGGAAAGCATTTTCTCGATCTGGCAAGCTCTGATCCCAGGTAGCACACGTACATCTCCGATATGTCTGTTTTAGATCTTTTCATCTAGAAAGCTTCAAAATCTAATTAAAATCTGCTAAAGGTCTTAAAATGATCAGATCTGCAAACATTCTAAATCATAAATGTCTCAAAGACATTTGATTAATGTCTTATTGACATCTGAGACATGCCTATTGACACAGGATTGCAGATGAGTAAACAATGTAAAAAATATGTCTTCCAGTTGTAAACACACATCTAATAGACGCCAGGGTGATGTACATGTGCTATCAGGGATCTGATTAACTGACTTCTGGGTGTAAGGGCACACAGGTTTTTTTATTTATGAATCCGGCAATCCGCCTGGAAAAAAAAGTTGGCAAACAAAGATACTCGGTGGATACAATGAGCGTATTTGAGGATGAAATAATCTCTGGATTAGCCACTGGCCAAGTTTTCAAAATTAGTATATAAAATTGGTCAAGGATATTCAGGGTTTTGTTTGAGGCACGTAGTAGCAAGTTAACTAGATATCCATGACTAGTCCAGACCAGAATTGTATATTCTCCAATGTTTTCCAAGTTATGTCAGTAAAATAGTCTGTACTTCTTACATTTGGATTAGGGATGTGCACGAGTAATCGACTAATCGAGTACTCATTCTGCACCAGCTACTCGAGTATTAAAAACACTACTCGAATAGTGCAAATTTATTTTCTTTTGCACATTCGCCTGCTTTGAGAAGCGCTGTACTTTCCCTCTGGATCTCTCACCAAATCTCGCAGTTACAATTGAGTCCACTGGGGGTGCTGTGGATGTGTGTTGTCGAGGTGTTGGATGAGGGAAGAGGACACAATGGCAACTTTGTGTGCTTTCAAGCAAAGCCAAGTGTGGCAATTAATATTCGGATTCTTATTGAATTCTACTCTATTGGTATTCGGTTCTTGTTGGAGTCATGCATACCAATGGACAAGGATCTGTTTTTATGGTGGAAAGGAAATATGAAGCAGTATGAGAAACTCTGAAACTTATCAGACCGATATGCGTGATAAATATCTGAACACAGCCAGAGCTAATTTGATTAAAAAGCCAACTTTAATAACATGTGAAATGATAAAAATGTGATAGCCTTTTTTATGTAGACTGTTTATATATGTGCATTACCCTAATGCCATCAGTATTGGCTTTTTTCATTATTAATGCATATTGTTAATTAAATTTTTTTTCCCCAAAAGAAAAGCATAGTTTGTTGAAGTTAGCCTATTTAGAAGACATTCTTGGTAAGATTTGTGAATAAAAAAATAAATAAAAATCACATATGTGTCATATTTGAAATTTTTTACTTCAGAAAAAGCTGCAATACAGACTTGCCATTTAGTTAAGGGTCTGGCTATAAAAGACTAAAGTTTTACAGCTCAATTGCGGCAACATCAACTAAACAAAGTTGGAATTGTAGTGTAACCTGTGAACAGGATTGCTGTGCAAGAAAAGCATGCCATCGGGGAGGTAGAGATGTAGTCTACAGCATTTTGCCTTTCTGTTGATCTCAGCTTTACCCAGAGTGCAATCCACAGCCCATGGCCGCCCCAGCAGTCACAGTTCCACTTAACTTTAAACTCATCAAGTCCTCTCTGGACTGGGAAATTATTTCTAAGCATTTATTCGATGTTTTACCTTAAAATTCAGGGCAGCCGAAAGCATTTATAATTCTTTGCTCAACAGAGTTTTATATTCGCTTACACGGTTGAATTTACTCAGAGGCCAAGCACACATACGTGGAAACCAACTTTGATATATATGTGGCATTGCACCCCAAGCCATAACTTTCAAAAGCGCCGCACTGTGAGGAGAAGATATCTAACTCACAACGTGCATCAAGGAAAATACAGAGATCACAAATTATTAATCCAACATGAAATGTCCAGAAAAACCTTTGCCATGCTGAAAATTAAAAGGGTAGAACATTTGCTCTGTGGCAAGAGAGTGCAAAACTTCATTGCACAAAAGTTGCGAAAATGTCAAGGACGTGTCAGTGACTTTGCCTCAATGGAACTTGAAATTGGACTTTAGGCATTCTAAGATTTTACAGAGGAGAATGAAAAGATAAGAAGGCAGAAAGGCAAGTGAAAATGGAATAAATGTGACATTAAAGTAGTTCACACCTGAAAATATTTCTGTCCTTAAAGCAAAAGCCTGTATTTACCCTATGATCATTTGAGAAAAGTACTGTTGAGATCTTAAATGTAGCAAAGTAAAATGGGCCGAAAGGACAAAATTGAAATTGCTTTATAGCTCAAGGCTTCATAATATTTGCCTTTAAACTCTCCTGAATGCCTTGCCCCATAGACTTTCATTGTAATGAAAACAAAATTTTGAGTCAGCACAGTGTCAACATTTTTGTTAATAAAGCTTAAAGCTACACTATGTAACATTTGGCCCTCTAGCGGTTAAAAAATAAAACTGCATGCGTCTTAAGGAAGAACATTGTTTTGGTTGTGCTTCGGCTCTGCTCCTCTATGTGGATGAATGTGGTGCGAGGCACCAGTGTACACATGGATACAGGACATCTTATCAGAGCGAATGGACAAATAAATAACGAAAGAAAGGAAAAGACGGATATCCAAAAACATGTCATCTGAGCAGGTAAGTGCCATATCTTATGCTGTTGTTTTAACTTATTGGAAACATTGATGTTTTGAAATAAATTACGTTACAAAAGTTAGGCAATGTTTGTTAACATTAGACATAATGATTGCTAGTCTGATAAGGTCAAACGTTGTGAAGTTTTTATAACTGCAGGATATTCTGTCAAAATAGACCATGGTGGTAACTAATTTATAGAATGTCATTGTTACAGACCAGTAGTCAACATAATTTCAAGACTCATATGTCCTTGGCATGTCTAGTCCTAAAGGATTTATTTATATAAATTATTGCCATGATAAAGAAAAATACACACATGTGC
This sequence comes from Myxocyprinus asiaticus, assembly GCF_019703515.2. Classification (NCBI taxonomy): domain Eukaryota; kingdom Metazoa; phylum Chordata; class Actinopteri; order Cypriniformes; family Catostomidae; genus Myxocyprinus; species Myxocyprinus asiaticus. Next base: position 30,558,424 of record NC_059361.1, on the reverse strand, counting down.
TAACAAGTAAAATGTTTTGCACCGATTACAGTATAATTATTGCATTTCAGATGTGTGTGTGTGTGTGTGTGTGTGTGTGTGTGTGTGTGATTTCACAACTATACATAAACCATATCATTAAATACCTTACCTGTTGAATAAGAAAAAAAGTTATCTCTGGGTCGCTTTTAAATCTTTTCAGATCTTGGAGTTGTCGCCACCTCTGAAAAGCCAAGCCGATGTTGATTTGGGTTTTATTAGGGACTCTGCTCTGTTCTGGGTTTCTTTGTTTTTACAATCGGTGATTCCCCAGAGGTCTGCCATTTTGAATGATCCATGGTCAGTTTTTCTCATTCGTTGTGACAACAAACTTTCAGCTTCTGCTACTCCCACACCATACACTGTCACAGTTAGTCACCTTTCTGTTCATAAGGTCTCTTATTTTGATATGGTTATTGTCTTCTGTTGTTAGTTTGCCCCATACAACATTTCCCATGTTGCACTGCCCTAATCACAGCCATCTGTTCCCCATCTTCCTCACCTGTTCCCTGTTCCCTCATCAATCATCAGTTTGTATATATAACCTCTAGTTTCTCTCACTCATGGTCAGTTCTTATGTTTCCTAGTATATTCCTGTGATTGGGGTTGATGTGTTTTTTGGTTCTTTGCATTACTCCATGTTGTTTTGTATCACCTTCATCACCTTCATTAAAAAGCCTGCGTGTAGATCCATCGTCTCTCATCACATCTCTACAATATCATCACAGAAGAACTGACCGCAAATGGATCTAGTAGCTGTCAAGATTCTCCTCCTCACACAAGGGGACCGTCCATTGTAAGACCATGCCCGTGAGTTCCTTAAACTGGCTAATTTAGTACATTATGATGACCGTACTCTGATGTCATTCTTCAGAGCCGGTCTAAATAGTGCACTAAAGTCACGGATGCCTCCAGTGGATCCTCACTGGACATTGTGTGAATACGTAGATGCAGCTCTTGAACTTTGTGGCTCACCTTTTACTGTGGGGAAAGAGGATGAGGACAATGATTCACCCCCCACAGAGAAAGCCCCAAGGCCTTCCACGGCCCCTTGCTCCAAGCCTCCCACGGCCAACGAGCCAACGCCCACACCTGCCACGGCCAACGAGCCAGAGTTGCAAGCCTTGTCCGTCCCAGAGCCAGCTCTCGCTGAGCTATTAAACCTGGAGTTGGTTCCCACCTTTGTGCCCACCCCGAGTACTCTTCCTCCTCGGAAGGTTCCGTCCAGCCCCTCTGCTCCACTGGTTCTGTCCAGCATCATGGACTCCCTGGTTCCGTCCAGTACCCTAGCCCTTCCTCCTCCACTGGTTCCGTCCAGCACGATGGCCCTTCCTCCTCCACTGGTTCCGTCCAGCACAATGGCCCTTCCTCCTCCGTTGGTTCCGTCCAGCACGATGGCCCTTCCTCCTCCGCTGGTTCAGTCCAGCACGATGGCCCTTCCTCCTCCGCTGGTTCTGTCCAGCACGATGGCCCTTCCTTCTCTGCTGGTTCCGTCCAGCACGATGGCCCTTCCTCCTCCGCTGGTTCCGTCCAGCACGATTGCCCTTCCTCATTCACTGGTTCCGTCCAGCATGATGGTCCTTTCTCCTCCGCTGGTTCCGCCCAGGCATTAGCTCCTACTCCTAATCAGCTGGTTCCCCCCAAGTCACCGGCTCAATGTTGCCCCCTGTGACATCACAAACAAAGGGAACTTTCGACCCTCCAACTCTGCCTTGGCCCTCCGATCCCTTGACATCACCTCGGCTCCACCGTGGTCCTCCAGCCTATCGCCTTCACTGGGGTTCCTCGTCCCTCCAGCTCCACCTTGGTCTGTCGGTCACCTGGCTCCGCCTTGGCTCTCCGAACCTCCGGCTATGCCTTGGCTCTCCGATCCTTCGGCTCCACCGGGGACCTCCATCCCTACTGCTCCGCCTCAGTCTTCCGATCCCCCAGCTCCGCCTCAGTCCTCCGAGCCTCCAGCACTGACCTGGTCCTCCTAGCCTCTGGCTCCTCCCTGTTCCCTCATCAATCATCAGTTTGTATATATACCCTCTAGTTTATCTCACTCATGGTCAGTTCTTATGTTTCCTAGTATATTCCTGTGATTGTGGTTGATGTGTTTTTTTGGTTCTTTGCATTACTCCACATTGTTTTGTATCACCTTCATCACCTTCATTAAAAAGCCTGCGTGTAGATCCATTGTCTCTCATCTCATCTCAACAAGATCGTTACATACACACGCTACACTAACCGCAGCTTATTTTCTCTGTGTATGGATATGACATTATCCATGATTCGTATGACATGGATATGATTCGTATGAGAATTACGAATGTATGCAATTTCCCATGAAATCCATCCCGACAGCTCTAAAACATAAAATATTTTTATAGGTTTATCAGTAGTGTATTTGGGTAAAGACACGGTTTGGAAGATGGATTTTTGTTGCACTCTCTCATTAATAACATTTTGTTATTTTTTAACAAAAAAAAAAGTTCCATAGTGTAGCTTTAACTTGTTTTGAACCTGATTTTTATTTTTATTTTTTCAGTATAAAGCTCTAATGTAAATAACACAACTAATGGACTGAGGTAATGTAATTTTACCTACCAACAAGGCACCTAACTTTTAATCACTTTAATATTGCAGGGGCTGGCCAGTGCACTCATCCTAAATTGCTCTTTGGAAACCATTGCAAGGAGTTGGCTTACTGTCCAATACAATGCAGACTTTGAAGCACTCTGTAGGGCATCTGTTTATGTACGCTTATCGATTATATATCTAGAGATATCCCTGGCCAGAGAATTTAACTGACGTTTCTTTAGGATCCTGATAATTGTACTCGGGAGAACTCGGATGTGTAATTTCATTTTACTGCACTGCTCAGCGTCTTGCTGTTCTCTGTCTTCACTGATTACTGTCACTTAAATACATTCTGCTCTTCAGAACTCTGGCTGGAGGGAGATGAGCTACATTGGACTAGTTGGCTGTTCAGTGTTTGGTTCTACTTTTCATGTTCCCTGCCTATGTCAAAAGTGTGGTATATTTTTGGCTTAATGTAAGATATTGCTTATACTTAGGTTTAGGAATTGGAACAAACCCCTAACCCTAACTATAATATTACTGCATGCCATATTTTTTATGCAATGAACACTGTGATTGGTTACAATGCTCAACTGCAAAAAGACATGTAAATAGATATTTTGACGCAACAGAAGTAGGCCTAATTGGAATGTTGTAAACACTTTTTGCAATTAGTTAATTCTTTCAGCTGTAATTGTAATTTAAATTATTTATTAGATTAATTGTGTAGCTCTAATATTGTCTGGCCAAATCCAGAATTGTGAAACAAATCCAAATTAAATTTTCTTATGAAAAGACTTTCATATTTGTTTTGTATTTTCTTTAAAATTAATAGTTAAAATTATAATCTAATTTATCAAAATCTGAACATTTTAACTACTACACAAGTCTCTTCTAGGGGAACTAAGGTAAATCCCTTTAGCTCAGAGCCATGCTGAGCAAGCACTCCTTAACTGATGGCCAGTTACATTTTTTGCCACACTAAACTTCCTCACTTCCTCAAGAGTCTGCTGCTATTTCACCCCACTGTCACAAACTCAGAGATATAGAGGACACCTAACCTTTACTGATGGGGCACAGTGGACTGGAGGTGTGCCAGGCAATCATTCTGAAGCATTCCTCAGGGATGTGCTATAATACCATATGATCATGGAGGAAGCAAAGATTAAAATGCCACCACAGGGATCTGTGCTAACAATCACTAACAAGTGAAAGTGTGAAATATACATTGATCACATGACCAAATAATTGCTTAATGCCATATCAGCTTGATGTCTATGCTACTTTTGAGAAACTATTCAGGCTTCATTGATTATTTTCTCACTCTGCTGTGCAACCAAGTCAAATTAAAGCATATTTAAATAGGATTTTATTAGAGGTAATTCTCTTTCATATACTCTCTGTACAGTTCATGAGTGATTTATTGGCTATGTTCAAAACAGCATACTACCATGCTACACTTATTACTCCAGCAGTAAACAGTATGTATGCAGTGTAAACTATGCACATTTTTTTAAGCATGGAATATCCGTACAGCCATCTCTTTATTGAATGGTTATTGGATTATTTCCGAGACCACTAAACGCCACTCACAGAGTGAAAAATGCACGTAATGAGGCCATGTGACAATGTTTGAAATGTCTACCTCTGCATATTACATACTGTTCCACATACATACTATTTTTAAAGGACAGTATAGGCAGTATGCACAGTAAGCAGTATGTAGTACAAGTACTTCATTCCACACAGACCTTCATTCCAGTGTCTTCATGTGTTTAAAGTTAAAATTTGAAAATTACCTAAGTGATATGTATTCACCTCATTTATTTTATTATCATGTTACACCGGTGTTTATTTTTAATCCATCCAACTGTGTTTGATAATTGCTAGATGGCACAATAAATGTCTCAGTTCTCATATCAAAAACAACAAATCAGTCCTGCTGTCATGAAGACCAAACTGCTGCCTGTGGAACTTTTCTATATACACTGTTAAAAAAAAACCCGGAGAAGGCTTTGAAAAGATCGGCAGGGCTTCAAAATTCCTTAGGAGTATTTGTTACAAAATGGAAAAAAACATGGCACAACCCAGACACTAAGATTTGTCATGCCAAAATGAGCATCAGGACAAAAAGAGTTGTCTAAGTGACCTGGTGGCCAGCTACAGAACTTGCAGAACTACAGAGCTCTATGGCTATAAAGGCAGAAACTGCCCTGAATCTCTTAAGCACTTCACAGATTTAGCCTCTCTGAAAGAGTTAGAGGCACTAATGAAGCACAGTTTTGAGAAAGACCAACACTGTGTCACTCCTGGAGTTTGCACCAAAACAAATCAAATAAATGAAAACATGCAGAAATCCCTCCTGTATAGAGTGCCAGCTTCATGTTCCGAGCATGATATTCAGCAAGAGAAACTGGAAAGATTGTTGCCATCATGGGTTAAATAGATATACAGGCAAATCCTCAAGGAGAAACTGTGTCAGCCTGACCAAGATTTGATCTAGGGATGGAAAATTGTTGACCCAAAAACAATGACCCAAAGCGGGCAGTAAAAATTATGAATGGCTTGAAGGCATAAAAACAATGTTTGTATTCTGAAATGGCCTAAGCAGAGTCCAGACTAGAGGCAGACCGATATATCGGCTGCCTCTGTCTGTGCAGATAGTTGTTTTTTTTAACTACTGGTTATCTGCAAAAATCTATGCCGAAAGTTGCTGATATTTGTTTTTATTATTCCTCCTTATTAGGTGCTATTTTGAGTAGATAATCTACTCGAATCTAAATTGAAGCGAGGGCATGCACAGAAAAATATATATGAAACTATATGGAAATGTGTCCTATCAGCACATACATTGTGTCTCCAACTTCATATCTTGTGAATAATAATAAATCTTATTCCCCATTAAACATCATCTGGAGAAATATATACCACAGACTTTGTCAGTTCTAACCAGTCTGGCCATTCTCTGTTGACCTCTCTCATCAACAAGGCATTTCCTTCCACAGAACTGCTGCTCACTGGATGTTTTTTGTTTTTGGCACCATTCTGGGTAAATTCTGAGTAAAGAGACTGTTGTGCGTGAATATCCCAGGAAATCAGCAGTTACAGAAATACTCAAACCAGCCCATCTGAAACCAACAATCATGCCACGGTCAAAATCACTGAGATCACATTTTTTCCCCTTTCTGATGGTTGATGTGAACATTAACTGAAGCTCCTGACCCATATCTGATATTATTTTATGCACTGCACTGCTGCCACACGATTGGCCGATTAGAAAATCGCATGGATGATTGTTGGTGCCAGACGTGCTGGTTTGAGTATTTCTGTAACTGCTGATCTCCTGGGATTTTCACGCACAACAGTCTCTAGAATTTACACCAAATGGTGCCAAAAACAAAAAACATCCAATGAACAGCAGTTCTGCAGATGGAAACACCTTGTTGATGAGAGAGGTCAACAGAGAATGGCCAGACTGGTTCGAACTGACAAAGCCTATCGTAACTCAGATAACCGCTCTGTACAATCGTGGTGAAAAGAATATATTCTCAGCCTGCTATTCTGAGATGCGGGCTGGCGCTGTTTTGGCGGCATGAGGGGGACCTACACAAAATTAGGCAGGTGGTTTTAATGTTGTGGCTGATCGGTGTATATCATTTGTTTGATTGAAGGTTACTTATTTCAATCTAGTAAGACCTGGAGGTGTTAAAGAAACTAAATGTGAGGCACTGCAGGCTTTATCACTTGTGCATATTAAACATATTTCCATGATGCCATGACTTAAATACAAATGACATGACATAACTAAAATGTATTTACATTATGTCTGACACCAAAGCATAACAAACTGTGCTGGGAATGGAACCTGTGATGTTCACCAATGTGGGACAAAGGTCATCTGGCCCCAAACACTACCAGCTCTGTGAAACCAGAGACCAGAATCTAAAGCAGGGGAAAGGACACTGGACACATCACAAGTTCTTATATCACAGCCAAAGCCAATGTTAGGAATGCATTACTGACTGACTGACAGTCTTAGAAAAGCCACAACCATTACATTTGACACCAACAGACCATCGAACAAATTATGCATATTTACCCTCATGTGTGGTCTGTCACTAATTTTGGAGGACGCAAAGTCTATGAGATCTGCCCGAAGGTCCACCAGAAACTTCACCCCGCCATGAACCTTGCTGATGTGCGTCAGCAGCTGTCTGTACCGGGGTGTCAAATAGTACCGTAACCTGTCCTCCACCTGCAGGATGGTGGCCACATCTCGCACCTGAGTGTGCAGAAGTTTCCCAGCTAGATCTGTAACTCTTCTGTGATCCACCCCGAAATCGCGCGACAGTTTTTCCAGAAACTCTAGCCTCTGCTCTTTTTCGAGACTCTTGTAAAAGTGCATAAACTCCAGACTGTTAGATTCAGGTGGTGGTGGAGATTTGTCTCTCATCTCATAGGTGGGTAATGGGACCACTGTCTTTTTGAGGATCTCTTCCATGCTACTGTACCCTGCGATAGAGGTGCATGGAGAAATGTGTCTAAATTCCCATACCCTGAGCCCCTGAACCGTTTTGCAGAAAGCCCAGAGTCGATAAGACTTTAGTAAAGCTCGCAGGGGTGTAGATAAGTAGAATGGTGCCATTACGCACAGTAAGCACGGGACAGACTTGCACCAAAATAAACCTTGTATACAATATTGCAATATGCATCCACTTCCGGGGTCTCTTAAAGGAATAGCGCACCGGTTATTTTAACTTCTGTTATGGTTCCCACCTTCAAAGTTGTATTTGTCAAATGCACAACAACACAGGATACAGTAGTACTTGTTGATAAGGAAAATTGTGATCTTCCAAGCTCATAAATGTCAAATAGGTTAAAAAGAGGTTATATAAAATTAATAAAATAGTATAAAAGTGTAGTTGACGAATAACCTTTACATCAAGAATTTAGGTTAAATTTATATGAGTGCTCTGACTAGTCACCATTTCTGAAATGTTTCATCATTTTTAATGAGCTTTTTTTAAATTCATTTAAATAGTCCTGCAGTGTGACATTTTTATTTTTTTATTTTTTTTAGTATAATAAAGTTTTAAATTATATAAATGTTCCATGAAGTCTCTCAATGGATATGAGGTAATAAAAGCTGCATGTATGATAATTACACAAAAATTGGGGAATGTTTTTAAAGGATCTTAGATGAAGTATTGTCACACTGTAGAACACTGCTGTTTCTACTTGAAATGTTATGTAACTATCCATTATAAAGCCCAATGTATACTTTGGTCAGACGTGAATGCTAGGTGTCTGTGTACAGGACCCGTGCCGTAAATTACGTTATCAGCAGCGTGCTCTAGCACTGAATGGGTGCGGCCCGAATTTCCTAAAGGCCAAAGTATACTTTGGTTGTCCGTGCAAATGTAATAATCCGTTTCTCAATACCCAAAAAGATTTTTATTTTATTTAAAAAAATTAATATAAACATTTTCTGCATTCCTGATCGGACCGCGCCCAGTCGACCGCGTTGCCTTTCAAAGTATACTCTTTTGACCTCGTGCAAATACAAATGCGTTTGACGCATCTGCACTACGACTGTTTTGTGATACTCCTTTAGTACAGTCAACGGCAGGCACATGCGCAGATGATGCACTCATACAAGGACTGTCCGTGTGTCAAGGAAATCTTGGCCACGTGTGGACTGTGCTGATAATGAAATTTGCGGCACGTATACTGTGTGCGGCCTGATCAACAATGCGGACAACTGAAGTATACTCAAGGCCCGTGTAACGGGAACCAGCTGATAGATAGCTGTGCAATGTGTATAAACCTCATTCTCCTGACCTCAAGAGGTGCACTAGCCTCCTTGTTAGCGCACCTGCCTCCCATGCCAGAGACACAGGCTCAATTCCCACTCAGAGTGGGTTGAGTAGGTCCAGTTACAATGGTGACATTACCCAGATGGGAGTGAGGCTTAGGGGGGTGAGTGTAACAGGAGCCAGCTGATAGATAGCTGTGCAATGTGTATAAACCTCACTCTCCTGACCTCAAGAGGTGCACTAGCAACTGACACTAGAGGTTGTAGCCTTTAACCTCCCTGTTAGCGCACCCGCCTCCCATGCCAGAGACGCCGGTTCGAGTCCAGTACAGAGTGGTTAGAACAGGCGTGTCACACCCGAGTATACTTAGTTTTTTTGCGTTCCGGATCGGATCTCGCCTGGTCGACTGTGTTGCTTTTTAAAGTATACTCTTTTGACCGCAAGCGAATTCTAACCTGTTTGATACATGCACACAACGACTGCTTTGTGATACTCTTTTAGTACAGTCAATGGCTGGCACATGCGCCGACTATGTGCACAGACGAGGACTGTCCACATATTGAGAAATCTGGGCCGCACGCGGACAGTCTGCGCAGACTGTGATGATACCAAAATTTGCTTCACACATACTGTGCGCAGAGCGATCAGCAACATGGAAAAACCTAAGTATATACTCAGGTGTTCAGGCCTTTAGCCCTGCTTACTCTGAACACTCAGTATGTGTATGCACCTGGAATTATTTGCATTAATTAGTGGGTCCACAAGGTGTCAACATTAACATTTGAGCCACTGCTGTCACAAAGAAGCACTAGAAGAAGATGTAATTGCCGGTAAACAACAGGAGACGCATCTGTAAACAATAACAATGGATGTGCAAGTCAAGAATGCGTGTGTGAGGAAGTCAGGAGATACCTGCATTTGTACCTACAGACAACTTGAGTCTGAAAGAATATAAAGACATCTTAATGTGTCTAAACATATCTGAAGACAAATAGTCCAGTATCTTATAGCAGTTGTAGCACACATGCCCCAACAGACTGTGCATGTGTAACGGGAGCCAGCTGTTACATGATATCTGTGCAGTATGTGTAAACCTCACTCCCCTGGCCTCAAGAGGTGCACTAGCGACTGACGCTAGAGGCTGTAGCCTTTAGCCTCCTCGTTAGCACACCAGCCTACCATGTCGGCTGACTCCAGTTCAAATCCTGCTCGGAGTAGGTCGAGCAGGACTGGTTACAGTGGTGTTGTGACCCGGATGGGAGTGAGATTTAGGGGGGTGAGTGTAACGGGAGCCAACTGGTATGTTATAGCTGTGCGGTTAAAAAAAAAAAAAAAAAAAAGATAGCTGTGCAGTATATGTAAACCTCACTCCCCTGGCCTCAAGAGGCACACTAGTGACTGACACTAAAGGCTCCTCGTAAGCGCACCTGCCTCACATTCTGGCTGGCACAGGTTCGAATCCCGCTCTGAGCGGGTTGAGCAGGACCGGTTACGTCTTGTCATGCTGAGCGTTCGAATGTACACAGGCACCAAGCATTCACACAAAAACTGAAGTATACTTTGGGCTTAATAGTAGCAAAGTAAATTATAGCACTGAACCCAAGCAAATGTTTAAAAACATTTATAATAAGCCTACATGTCTATGTGCCTCAAGGGTAATTAAATAAAGGCACAGCAAAGTTTTTTGCTATTACAATTGTTTATTATTGAAACAAGATTTTACATACAATAGATATGGCCATACAGAAACATTCAGTGAAGATTTGCAAGGAAATAATTCCACTTAACACACATTATTGCATTCTGTAGGACAAGTCAATTATTGCATGATCCTGCTATTCACCATTCCATATTTAAAGCTGGTGTAGGCATTTTGTTTTTTTTGGGAATATCATGCATGAATGTCTCTACCACCTGAGAGATACAGTGCATCCGGAAAATATTCACAGCGCTTCACTTTTTCCACATTTTGTTATGTTACAGCCTTATTCCAAAATGGATTAAATTCATTATTTTCCTCAATTCTACAAACAATACTTGGTTGGTTACAGCAACTGTAAATTATTGAGGTTTAAGTTCACATTAAATTTTTAACAATTATTTAGAGAACCTTCAGTTTTCTCAGAATAATACTGTAAGTAACACAAACTAAGTTTAGAATACATGACACCAGAACTAATAAATTGGAGACTGTGGATCATATGACTGCATGTTTATTTGGAGGCTAATCGACTGTGAGACGTTATTGTGGATCACAGTGAGTGAATCTGTGAATGCATATACACGTACAATTGTCAGCTTAGTTTTATATCGCTTTTATTTAATTATTAATTGATTTAATTAGTTTAGCCTTTCCATCAAATGCTCAATTTCATCGACTAAAACAAGAAGCATGGCATTTGCATGGTTAAGAACCACGTGGTTTGATAGAAGTTCAATTTGTATTTATTAATTTGATTTGTATTTATTCGAGGTTGACCAGACCAAATAATACATCATTAAATCAGTCTTAGTGGTTTTTTTTTTTTTGTTTGGTTTTTTTTGCATCAACTTGCTGAGATGGCAGGAGTCTCCTACTCTGTCAAATCTATGGAAATAGAGCTGAGAGATGATGCACATGGAGTACAGCTGTTAGTGAAATTTAGGCCCTCAGAGAGCAGCGTTATACATCACAAATGTTGCATTCCAACTCCAATCACTTCCCCAAACACTTGTCCAAATATGCTGTAGGTAAGAGAAGCTCTCAATCTTGACATACTGCCACCCTGTAATTGTGCTCTTGCTGGCACACATTGCATTCAAATGCATGCATCACATCTGAATGCTGCTATGAATTTTGACATGAGTGTACAAGTCAGCTAAATATTTGTTATTCAACTGAGAATAAGCACAATTTAATGGCAACACAAACAACAGCTGTGCATTATGATGCACTTTGCAGTAAGGAACGCCTTTCATGTTACTGTGAAAATGGAGACAAATTGAGGCCCCGCAACAAACAAATGTGCACCCAAAATTGTACATCTATCTGAGTGTGACGTGAGTGCGAGAGAGCTTGCATTCATTATTCACAGAGTTGTACTCCATCTTCTTTATGAATAAATTACGTGACTTTGATTTCTAATGCATATGGGTACAGCAAAGCTATGGGGATTTCCATCCATCCATCTCTGGCATTTGTAATTAATCTGATGAAAGACAGAAAGACACCTGTAACTGTTGCTGACAGCAGCCTGTTATGACGAAGCCGGCTGGCAGGCTGTCACGCACTCCAGTTAAGGGAGTGTTTGGAAAGACATAATACAAATTCAGAACTTTTGAGTACTAATATGTACTGTATAATATATATATATATATATATATATATATATATATATATATATATATATATATAGATAGATAGATAGATAGATAGATAGATAGATAGATAGATATAATGTGTGTGTGTGTGTGTATGTATGTATACATATAATGTATGTATAAATAGGAATGCTTTTTATATGATTTTGTTTTCTCTTTGTCACTCTGCAGTGTAAAGCCCACAAAAAAGAATGCAAAGGCCAAAGAAAAGTCTCAAAACGAAAGCAAGGGGAAAACTCACAGGAAGGTAGTTTTTCAATGTCGCCATTAATTTTCCTTCTGTCGTGCCACTGGGATTCTCACTTCAAGTGTGGCTTAATTAAGAGGCCCTGTTAGCTTGGGTATAAAGGGATATTTATGCAGTCATATCTTTCAGAGCTTTCAGCTTGTTTCATAGAGTACAGAGACCCAGATATAACAAGAATAGGCTGTTACACAGAGTGTAACCTAAAAGCATTTAGTCAGCGAGCAATTAAGTCCTTAATCGCAATGTCAAAGTCCTTTATCGGGATGTGACATTCATAGGTTACAGAAACCTAGATATAACACAAATGGACTGATACATAACCCGAGCATAACCTGAACTTATTTAGTCAGTGGGCAATGGAGTCCTTGATTGTATGTACAATTTTGTGGTTACAGAAACCCAGATATCACAAGAAAAGACTGTTAACCTAAGCAAAACGTAAAAGCATTAAGCCAGAGTGCGATCAGCCACAAAACCCTATCACTCTGAAGCATCATGAAATCTTGCAAATGTCCGTTTCACTTTGCTTTAGTTTTAGTCTAACTTAAATACCACTGAAACTTTCTAAACTAAACAATTATTTAGTTACAGGAAGTAAGCAAAGCACTGGACAGAAATCAGTGCAGTTGAAGATGTCAAAACAGCATTCAATATGCCAACTGACAAATGACAAATGCTCACATTTACACTGTCAAGACAATTCTAACCTTCTTTTTAACATTATCACAGTATTAAAATACTAGCTGACTACAGTTCCTACGGCCACTCTTTGGCATTAAAATCCTAAGGGCTCTACTGACTGAAAGAAAGTCACTGAACAGGAAGTCAAATTTGGCCTAAAAGGAATAGTTTGCCTAAAAATCATTTACTCACCCTCATGCCATCACAGATGTTTATTACTTTCTTATGCTGAACACAAACACAAAATATTTTCAGAAGAATATCTCAGCTCTGTAGGTGAATACAATGCAAGTGAATGGTGGCTAGAACTTTGAAGCTCCAAAAAGCATATAAAGGCAGCATGAAAGTAATCCATATGACTCCAGTGTTTAAATCCATGTCTTCAGAAGTGATATGATAGGTGTGGGTGAGAAACAGATCAATAGTTAAGTCCTTTTTTACTATAAATCTCCACGATCACTTTCACATTCTTCTTCTTTTGTTTTTGGGGATTTGCATTCTTCATGCATATCACCCCTTACTGGGCAGGGAGGAGAATATGTAGTAAAAACGTACTTAAATATTGTTCTGTTTCTCACCCACACCTATCATATCGCTTTTTAAGTCATTTGTTTTACTATAAATTCTCCTCCCTGCCCAGTAGGTGGCGATATGCACGTGGAATGTGAATCGCCAAAAACAAAAAAGTGGAAGTGGAGATTTATACAAAACATTTGACTTAAATATTGAACTGTTTCTCACCCACACCTAACATATTACTTCTGTAGATATGGATTTAACCACTAGAGTCATATGGATTACATTTATGCTGCCTTTATATGCTTTTTAAAGCTTAAAAGTTCTGGTCATCATTCACTTGCATTGTATGGACCAAAATATTTTATAAAAGAATCTTTGTTTGTGTTCAGCAAATGAAAAAGAAAGTCATACACATCTGGGATGGCATGAGGGTGAGTAAATGCTGAGAGAATTTCCATTTTTAGGTGAAACATTCTTTTAAACAGTGGAATCTTCCCTATTCAGGACAGTTGTCCGAGGGCTCAGAAGCACTCATTACCTATGAACGATAGTAATATGATTCTCCTTGACAGCACCAGGTGCTGGTTTGGCCTCATGTGATCTACATGGCTTTGCCTGATAGCAGGTTGTAAGCCTTGACTAGACTGGATTTCCCTGCACTGTTTGAATAGCTCTACTTTCCCCTTGCACATTTACATTAACATAATGCAGCTAACTGGAGCTGATACGTCCATGTACTGCCTTTTTTGAAACCACTCATTTTAGTGCAGTGCTTTACCAGTACTTGCTTGTGTCTCTGTCAAGTCAGAAAATGTTTGTAATACTCTTTAACAGGTTACTCGGCCCTTTTGATATTTAAATTTAGTTCTTTGAGTTCTTACTAAAGTTTAAAATGTTACCTACCAAAGTTGCCAAGTCTACAATTTGATTGTGGAACTGGGCTACTTTAACTGTTGCCTAAGTTAGTTTCTTTTTATAAGGTTTGAGGGTTTTTATTCGCATACATTTTTATGCGATTATATAATATTTATAACTCATAAAATGTACATTTGAATTAAGTAATTTTTCTATTTCATTAAATAATTTAGGCTAATATGAAATAATTTACTTTTATTTACTCAATTTCTGTCCTTCAAAACTGATACCTGACACCAGACAGAAGGGGTCAACCTCACAGACGTCAATATAGAAATGCGCATTTTGCACCTTATGCACTCAACCCTCAGTTGAATGCATTAGGTGCTTACATTACAATGCATTACATTACTGTCAATTCATAGGAAGTAAAATCTTTGTCAGGCTCAATTCATTGACAACATTTTATTTATTTTTTTACTTTGCAGCAGGGACTCTAAAATCTGTGTATTTGCTTCAGGAGTGGCATATTTTGAGTTATGAAATTGGGATATTTTTTGGGCTAATTTTGATTGATCAATGGGAATTAAAACTAATTCCAGGGTAATATAACACAAAGCATAATGTTATAAACTTACAATCAATATTTTAAACAAATGATCATATAAAAAAGTTTGCTAGATTTACACTGCTGAATAAGGCAGAAACGTGTCATCACAGTCTGTGAAAAAGGTCTATAGTGCTGAAGTTCACATACACCTTAGCCAAATACATTTAAACTCAGTTTTTCACAATTCCTGACATTTAATCGTAGAAAAAAATTCCCTATCTTAGGTCAGTCAGGATCTCTATTTTAAGAATGTGAAATATTTGAGATATTGAAAGATGTAACGTGAAAGATTTATTTCAGCTTTTATTTCTTTCATCACATTCCCAGTAGGTCAGAAGTTTACATACACTTTGTTAGTATTTGTTAGCATTGCCTTTAAATTGTTTAACTTGGGTCAAACATTTTGGGTAGCCTTCCACAAGCTTCTCACAATAAGTTGATGGAATTTTGGCCCATTACTCCACACAGAACTGGTGAAACTGAGTCAGGTTTGTAGGCCTGTGTAAGGGGGTTCGAGGGAAAGGAGGAGGCGAAAACTGGCTTGACAACTTAAATAATAATTTAATGAACAACTTAAACAAAAACACACAACCATAAACACACACAGTACAGCTGCCTGTAATTCTCTCTCTCTCGAACTGTCGTCCCCAGCCGCCTTTATCCCTCGCGCGCCCCATCAGACTGATTGGGGACCGGGCGTGCATCATTCCAGCCCGGCCCCACCCTCCTCGGCTCTACAGCCTCCTTGCTCGCACATGCTTTTTCAGTTCTGCCCACAAATTTTCTATCAGATTGAGGTCAGGGCTTTGTGATGGCCACTCCAATACCTTGACTTTGTTGTTCTTAAGCCATTTTGCCACAACTTTGGAGGTATGCTTGGGGTCATTGTCCATTTGGAAGACCCATTTGCGACCGAGCTTTAAATTCCTGGCTGATGTCTTGAGATTTTGCTTAAATATATCCACATAATTTTCCTTCCTCATGATGCCATCTATTTTGTGAAGTGCACCAGTCCCTCCTGCAGCAAAGCACCCTCACGATATGTTGCTGCCACCCCCATATGCTTCACGGTTGGGATGGTGTTCTTCGGCTTGCAAGCCTCACCCTTTTTCCTTCAGACATAATGATGGTCATTATGGCCAAACAGTTACATTTTTGTTTTATTAGACCAGAGGACATTTCTCCAAAAAGTAAAATATTTGTCCCCATGTGCAACTGCAAACTGTAGTCTGGCTTTTTTATGGCGGTTTTGGAGTAGTGGCTTCTTCCTTGCTGAGCTGCCTTTCTGGTTATGTCGATATAGGACTCGTTTTACTGTGGATATAGATACTTGTCTACCTGTTTCCTCCAGCATCTTCACAAGGTCCTTTGCTGTTGTTCTGGGATTGATTTGCACTTTTTGCACCAAACTACGTTCATCTCTAGAAGACAGAATGCATCTCCGTCCTGAGCGGTATGATGGCTGCGGGGCCCCTTGGTGTTTATACTTGCATACTATGGTTTGTACAGATGTACGTGGTACCTTCAGGCATTTGGAAATTGCTCCCAAGGATGAACCAGACTTGTGGAAGTCCCAAAAAAAATGGCTGATTTCTTTTGATTTTTTTTTCCCAGGATGTCAAGCGAAGAGGCACTGCATTTGAAGGTAGACCTTAAAATACATCCTCAGGCGCACCACCAATTCAGTACACCTCCTATCAGAAGCTAATTGTCTAAAGCCTTGGCATAATTTTCTGGAATTTTCCAAGCTGCTTAAAGGCACAGTTAACTTAGTGTATCTGAACTTCTGACCCATTGGAATTGTTATATAGTCCATTAAAAGTGAAACAATCTGTCTGTAAACAGTTGTTGGAGAAATTACTTGTGTCATGCACAAAGTAGATGTCCTAAATGACTATAGTTTGCTAATATTAAATCTGTGGAGTGGTTAAAAAATTTGTTTTAATGACTTCAAACTAAGTGTATGTAAACTTCTGACTTCAACTGTGTTTGTGTGTGTGTGTGTGTGTGTGTATATATATATATATATATATATATATATATATATATATATATATATATATACACACACACACACACTGTATATAATTTTTTTTTTTTTTTTTTTTCAGAACCAGAACAAAATTTCAACCCCCAACTTGTTGCAAAAACTTTCAGATTAAAACACCTAAAAAAGAGAGACTGGGCTTTGAAGAAAGCTGCAACAGAAGGTACATTGAGAATGCTCCGTCTCATGTGATGGTATTTTAGTAGCTAGTACTGCACATGACAGTATTGCAGCACTAATTTTGTGAAATTACATCTGCAGCCAGCAGCTGCCTTTCGAAATGAGTTTGAATCCATTTATGATTCAAATGCAATTACACTTTTTTTTCCTCTTCCTTTTGGAGTTGATGAAAAGTAATTCTGATGATTTGGGTGTGTGCAATTCTGGACAATATCCATTCCGATTTTCTCTCTACATTGGCTGTCTTTCAGGAAATTAATTTATTTATTGGAAAGAAAGCTGTGGCATGTCAGAAAAGAAAAGAAAAAGGGGAGGGGGGAATTATGGAATTCTCCCTTAATTGTCTTTGTAAAAGTTGGGCCATCTTAACGTCCGTGAGGTAATACCTTTATCTCTAGTGACACTAAACAGAATTGCAAAAATAATTGCTGTTTTACAGCAGGTTTCCTGTTTTAAAATAGCATCAGAAACCCCCCATGCATTTCAACGTTTAATATCTCTCTGTGACTCTGGGTCGGTGTCTTTCTCATAAGAAGGACAGTACATCTCTAATCAGGAACTATGACAATCAGACGATTTGTAAATCAAGTCCTGCTGGTGATTGCTGGAGGGAGGTTGATTCACACAACAGAGGTTAGACATAAAAACTGCTAAAGGTGTCCAAGTGTGGATCGTTTTCCTGGAATCTGTTCAAGAAAGTTCTCTGAATTTAAAAGTTTTTTCTGGTTGTAACTAATTGATTCGGTCCGCTCACCTCCCACCCTATCTGAATCATTCTTTATGGAAATTGAAGCTTGCATCTCTCTGCAATTATCCTTGTGTGTAATTACTGTAATTATATAATTATCATCAGTGGCCATTAAGCAATATTGTGTAATCACAATAATTAAGTCATTGTCATTGGTCAATGAATGTTTGTCCTTTGAGATTTTCTAGGCTGAAGTTAAAAAACCTCACAGCTTTTAAATGTTTTTTTTTTTTTTTTTTTGTTTTTTTTTTTTTGCTGTTTGTCTCGTTTAGGCTACAGCTGAATGTGAAGAAAGAGCCAGATTAAGATCCAGACTTTATAGCAGAGGGGAAAGAAAAAAAGAGGAAAAGAAAGGCAGATAACACTGTTGGTCCATCTTCTAACTCAGAAGCTCCTTTGTAAATGCTGTGAAAAGTCTTTTTGTTCAAATATTTCTGCAATACAATGTGAATCAGATGCAATCAGAGATGTAATAGAGAGTTCAAAACCTGAACTCACCATTTGTGTGTATTTCACTGCATTATCTTAATCAACATTATTGTTTTGTTTCCCTGTAGAAAAAATAAATAAATAAATTGGCCAAGCCCAAAATGGCAAAACATTAATAGCTGATAGAGAAATAGGGATCTTCTATGCCTTTTTGTCTTGTAAACTTTAGAATAGCTACAGTTGGCCTGACGTAGACCAGCTATGCGGTTTCTGACAGCAACCCCTGTATGATATTTAGCTTTTTTTGGAGCAGATTTACCTCACTCCTTTACCTTGGGACTCACAACACTGCATATTGTAGATCTCTCCCTACTTTATCACTCCTGGTTCCATTTATGAGCTTGTTATCAGGCCTTTGATAGGCTGCATCAGGTATGGCAGATCACCAACTAATGACTTATCTTTTAAGAAAAAAAAAAAAACCCATCTCAAAAGATAGTTTTGGAAAATGTTGTATGCCCAGAATTTTGTATCAAACAGTTGAATCATTATCACGATTTTACCTTTGCATTCAAGAAAACTATAGTAGTGAATTTCCCTGTTTCCTGCTTTTCCCCACACAGTTCACTGCAGCAAAAGTTAATAAGCAAATGGTGGCACAGAAGTGCACCAGGAGTGCATTTGTTTAATTCATGCTAATTTCCTGACCAATGATTTGTTGTGGAGACCATTAAAAGATTTATGTTTTGCCATTTTGGGCTTGGCCCTTATTTCTTTATATTTTTTTTGCCCAGGATTATAAACATCCTTAAAACTAAATATTTTCACTTGAACCAAATTTATTAGATATCATATATTTTTTTCAAAAAATATTTCTTGAATTAAGTTTATTTTTCGTACCCCATTGGCAAATGACACATTTTTATAGTTTTAAGCATAAATCTTAACAAAAATGTTATAGGTTTATGCTTGAAAGAAAGAGCAAAGTGGGTAAGAAAAATAACTTAATTTAATAACTTAATTCAAGTCTTATTTTCTACCACAAATTTGATTTTCAAGTAAATTTATCATGTTGAAAAGTAGGGCTTTGATTCTGATTCACAAGCTTTCGTTTCTGATTTCGATTCAGTATCGATTAATGTTGGTATATTTCAGTTGTCCCTTTTGCTTGCATATGAAATAAATTCTCTCCCAACTAATGCTATTAATTATACAAGGGACCTTCTAACTAGGTGCATTGCGAAAATATTAATTTGACTAATATTTTATTAGTTTTTCATCATTTTGGTCACATTTTAGCTTTTAAAAATGCACGTCCGTGTATTCAATCAATAAATATGGTAATATATTGCATATAAATATGGTAAAATATATTGCATTTTTTGTTACATGTTTATTGTTTAATAACATAAATTGTACCATTTAGGTATTTCATTGATTTGTTGGACAGGTGTTAAAAACTGGTACTGTCTCTTGGCATTTCTGTAAACAGTGTCTGTAAATGAGCGCATGTTAACGAGAGAGACTCAAACGGCTACAGTATATCTTATCTGTCCGATGCGTGATTAGAATTAAATGTTTATTTTTTGTTGTTTCTGATCAACAACAGACTGTAAAGAACAGAAAAGGTATTAAAAGAGACATTGTTCAATGACAAATGGGTTGCGTGTATCTCGTCTTTGGACACACATTACACGGAACAACTTTGACTCTCAATAGGCAGTAAAAGAATCTCGCTGCTGAATACTCAACCACTATACTACACAATTACAGCTAAGTGAAATCTAAACATTTACCAGCCAGTTGCCATATACATTTTAGTCGCATAGCGTGAAATTTGTTTGCTAATGCGATCGATTTCCTCTCATTGTAGTAAAGGGTTGCGCTTAGAGTAAAAGATGGATCTTGGAATCTAAGAATAGAGTTCATTCAAACAAAGATTGTGATGCATCGGAACATCTATATTTTTACCCACCCCTGTTGAAAAGGATGTATATATAGTTTTACTGGAAAATGCGAAAATGCAGTATGGACGCTTTACATTTGTTGTCTGCTTACATCTCTGAAAGGCAGAAAAAGAAGAAACTTGCAGAAAAGGGGCAGGGAAACTCTGCAACAGAAAAGAAGAAAAAAGGAGGAAGGAAAGGAAAAGATGGGCTTTACTCAGAGTGCATTAGCGGTATATTGACTGTAGATCTGGAGTGACAGAGAGTTAAAATGCTGGTCATTTGGGTATTTTAAAACCAAAATACTTTAAAAAAGACATTGACTGAGGAAAGCTATTTAAAAGCACAATGGATTACACATCAATAAATTTTGCATTGAGGGTGATTTATGTACCATTCAGGGCTGATTTTATATTAATGTCTTAGCAGGTTTTTTAGTTTTGTAAAATTATGGTAGCTTTTTTTTATTTTATTTTATTATTTTTTTATTTTTTATTATTAACATTTTTATTGATTCAAACAAACATGATTACACAAACAGAGCATACACACACTGAATCAGTTTATAAAATGGTATGTCCCTTCCCCTAAACACCCCCCTACCCCTGTGGTCTGACACAAAATGAAAATAACCACACACACACACACACACACACACACACACACACACACACACACACACACACACACTATATATATATATATATATATATATATATATATATATAAACAATCTAATTTAACAAATATATATTCAAACCAAACAAAATGTCTCTCTCCACAGCCCATCACTGAGCACCCCCCAAAAAGGCCAAAAACCTGCCCCATTTCTTATCACATGCAGCCGAATTGCCAAGCCGTCTATATGACATCTCTTCAAATGACGCTACCTTGCCCAATTCGGTGCACCATTCATAAAAAGAGGGAGCGCCCGTTGACTTCCATCCCCTCACAATTATTTGTCTCCCGATCATCACGCCGGTGAGGACCCACCTCTTTACATACCCATCGGATATATCCATAACCGCCCCATCACCCAACACAAAGTCTGGGACAAAATTATGGACTCTCAACCAAAACTCCTGAATCCTCGAACAAGACCAGAAGGCATGTATTAAATCTCCATCCTCCAACTGGCATCGCCAACAGGTGGGTGTGTCTTTTAAACCCAGCCTATACAATCTAGAGGGGTCCAATATAATCGATGCAAAATCTTAAATTGCATCACACGGACCCTTGCATCTCTAGATGTAGACTTGATGTTTTTTAATATCCTATTCCACACTCCCACCTCCAATACCAAGTTCAAATCTTTCTCCCACAATCTCTTGAGAGAAGTCGAAGTTCCGTCCCCCAGACTCTGAATTAACAGGGAGTAATACACTGATGCCTCATGACCTTTTCCAAAAGCAGAAATCACCTCTCCCAGAGTATCTTCTGCTTTAGGGGGGTGTATGCTACTCCCAAAAATAGTACAGAGCGAGTGGCATAGATACCTAAAAAACTGAGATCTGGGGATCCCAAAATATTGAACCAAATTTTCAAAGGATCTCATCACACCACTCTCATAAAGATCACCGAGTGTATTAACCCCCCTCGAAATCCACTCTGACCAACAAAAAGGGGACTTATTAATACATAGATTGGGGTTTAGCCATAGGCTTGAGGCAACATTTAGATAATTATCTGAATTAAACACTCTGGACACTTTTGTCCATACTGAGTGCAAATGTGAAATAACGGGGTGTGATTTAACTTCTCTGGTTAGTTTGATGGAAAGGCTTTGCAATGGCAAAATAGGGGCAAGCAGTTCTTGTTCAATACAGAACCAGGGAGGGGCTTTTTCAGGTGGAAGCGACCAATGAGCCAAATGTCTGAGACAGAATGCATAATAATAAAACAAAATCTTGGGTAAACCTAGCCCACCTTTGTCAATCAGCCTATGTAACTTACTGAAGTGTAATCTGGGACGTTTACCATTCCAAATGAAGGACTTCGCTATGTTATCAAATTGCTTGAAATAAGAGAGGAGGACATCTACAGGGAGAGACTGTAGCAAGTAGTTAAATTTTGGAATACAGTTCATTTTAATTACATTAACCTTCCCAATCATCGATAAATGTAATGAAGCCCACCTGCCCACATCGCTCGAAAATCTTTTTATTAAAGGGTCAAAATTAACACTAACTAAATCAGACAAATTTGCTGGGAATAAAATCCCCAAATACTTAATGCCCTGTTTGGGCCATTGGAAGGCACCCAGCTGGAAAGCCGTTACTGGACAGTACGCTGTCAGAGCCAAAGCTTCGGATTTAGACCAGTTAACTTTGTATCCTGAGAACTTGGAAAAGGAATTAATAATTCTGTGGAGGCAAGGCACAGATGTAGTAGGTTCAGAGACAAATAATAAAATATCATCTGCGTAAAGCAGAAGCTTATGCGCCACACCTCCCGCCACCACCCCTGGAAAATCATCCTCCCCCCTTATCGCGGCTGCTAATGGTTCCAGGGCAAGACAGAACTATAAAGGGGAAAGAGGGCAGCCCTGCCGAGTGCCCCTACCCAGAGTAAAATAATCTGAAATTAATCCATTTGTTTGTGCCGCTGCTACAGGGTGTCTATAATGTAACACAATCCAAACAATAAATGTACTCCCGAACCCATACATTTCCAAAATCTTAAAAAGATGATCCCATTCTACCATATCAAACGCCTTTTCAGCATCAAGTGAGATGGCAGCGACCGGAGATTGATCATTCGCTACTGACCACATGATATTGATGAGACGACTGATGTTATCAGAAGAGCTATGGCCCCGAATAAATCCCACCTGATCTATATGTATAAGAGATGTCATAACCTTACTTAATCGATTAGCCAAAATTTTTGACAATATTTTTACATCTAGCTGGATCAGGGAGATTGGATGGTAACTTTTACACTCGCTTGGATCTTTGTCCTTTTTAAGAATCAGACTGATCCGGGCTTGTGTCATGGTTGGAGGAAGCTTTCCATTCTTTAATGATTCAGTGTAAACTTCTAACAAATGTGGAGCCAGTTCTGTAGCATAGGATCTAAAAAATTCTGCGGCAAAACCATCTGTCCCCGGAGCCTTGCCAGTAGGTAGGGACTTAATTACCTCGTCAAGCTCCTCCAAGGTTATCTCAGAATCAAGAGAGTTTTTTTGCTTAATCGTCAGTTTAGGAAGATCTAATGGTTCCACAAAGCTTCTAATATCTTCATTAGTAGATGAAGACGTGGAACTATAAAGATCAAGATAGAACTCTTTAAAGGCATTATTAATATCAATGGCTGAGGTAAAAATTTCACCAACAGCAGATTTCACTGAGGGAATGATAGAAAGAGACTCTCTCTGCTTTATATATCTAGCCAAAAGCTTCCCTGCTTTGTCCCCCGACTCAATGTATGACTGTCTTGCCCTGAATAACCAAAACTCCACTTTCTGCGACAAAATAGTATTATATCTATATTTCAATCGGGTCAATTCTCTGAGGCCATCAGCTGACATACAGGGCTTCAGCTCTGCCCCTGCACTTTTAATATTCTCTTCCAACTCCACGAGTTCTCGTGATTTGGATTTTTTGATGAATGAGGCATACTGTATGATCCAACCCCTAAGAACAGCCTTAAGTGCCTCCCAAGCCACACCCACAGAGGATACTGAGGACCAGTTGGTCTCCATATAAACATTGATTTCAGTCTTTAACATTTGTTGGAAATCAGGATTTTGCAAAAGGGACACATTAAGGCACCAACTATATGATTTAATTTTCTCTGTATATGGCAACACCTCTAAACTCACCAGGGCATGATCTGAGACTAAGATATTTCCAATTGAGCAATCAACAGATGAAATGAGGGATTTGGATATAAAAAAGAAAATCCATTCTAGAATAAATCTTATGGACTGATGAAAAAAATGTATAGTCCCTACCAGATGAGTTCAAAAGTCTCCAAATATCCATAAGACCAAGATTTTTACACATCCTGTGAAGCGTCAATGTTGCTCTAGGGGGTTTACACACATTTGCTTCACTGTGATGAAGGACTGAGTTCATCAAAAGATTAAAGTCTCCTCTCAATATTACAGGTGCATCTCAATAAATTAGAATGGCGTGGAAAAGTTTATTTATTTCAGTAATTCAACTCAGATTGTGAAACTCGTGTATTAAATAAATTCAATGCACACAGACTGAAGTAGTTTAAGTCTTTGGTTCTTTTAATTGTGATGATTTTGGCTCACAATTAACAAAAACCCACCAATTCACTATCTCAAAAAATTAGAATATGGTGACATGCCAATCAGCTAATCAATTCAAAACACCTGCAAAGTTTCCTGAGCCTTCAAAATGGTCTCTCAGTTTGGTTCACTAGGCTACACAATCATGGGGAAGACTGCTGATCTGATAGTTGTCCAGAAGACAATCACTGACACCCTTCACAAGGAGGGTAAGCCACAAACATTCATTGCCAAAGAAGCTGGCTGTTCACAGAGTGCTGTATCCAAGCATGTTAACAGAAAGTTGAGTGGAAGGAAAAAGTGTGGAAGAAAAAGATGCACAACCAACTGAGAGAACTGTAGCCTTATGAGGATTGTCAAGCAAAATCGATTCAAGAATTTGGGTGAACTTCACAAGGAATGGACTGAGGCTGGGGTCAAGGCATCAAGAGCCACCACACACAGACGTGTCAAGGAATTTGGCTACAGTTGTCGTATTCCTCTTGTTAAGCCACTCCTGAACCACAGACAACGTCAGAGGCGTCTTACCTGGGCTAAGGAGAAGAAGAACTGGACTGTTGCCCAGTAGTCCAAAGTCCTCTTTTCAGATGAGAGCAAGTTTTGTATTTCATTTGGAAACCAAGGTCCTAGAGTCTGGAGGAAGTGTGGAGAAGATCATAGCCCAAGTTGCTTGAAGTCCAGTGTTAAGTTTCCACAGTCTGTGATGATTTGGGGTGCAATGTCATCTGCTGGTGTTGGTCCATTGTGTTTTTTGGAAACCAAAGTCACTGCACTCGTTTACCAAAAATTTTGGAGCACTTCATGCTTCCTTCTGCTGAAAGATGCTGATTTCATTTTCCAGCAAGATTTGGCACCTGCCCACACTGCCAAAAGCACCAAAAGTTGGTTAAATGACCATGGTGTTGGTGTGCTTGACTGGCCAGCAAACTCACCAGACCTGAACCCCATAGAGAATCTATGGAGTATTGTCAAGAGGAAAATGAGAAACAAGAGACCAAAAAATGCAGATGAGCTGAAGGCCACTGTCAAAGAAACCTGGGCTTCCATACCACCTCGGCAGTGCCACAAACTGATCACCTCCATGCCACGCCGAATTGAGGCAGTAATTAAAGCAAAAGGAGCCCCTACCAAGTATTGAGTACATATACAGTAAATGAACATACTTTCCAGAAGGCCAACAATTCACTAATAATGTTTTTTTTTATTGGTCTTATGATGTATTCTAATTTTTTGAGATAGTGAATTGGTGGGTTTTTGTTAAATGTGAGCCAAAATCATCACAATTAAAAGAACCAAAGACTTAAACTACTTCAGTCTGTGTGCACTGAATTTATTTAATACACTAGTTTCACAATTTGAGTTGAATTACTGAAATAAATGAACTTTTCCACGACATTCTAATTTATTGAGATGCACCTGTATATCATGAGGGGTGCCAGCGGTGTGCAGCATTCCTTCAAGATCTATAAAAAAGCCCTGATCATCAGCGTTAGGTGTGTAAATATTAGCCAAAATCAACATTTGCCCTTGAATTTCAGCTAAAACAATAATGACTCTCCCTAATTTATCTTT
The DNA here is from genome assembly GCF_019703515.2 of Myxocyprinus asiaticus. Taxonomy (NCBI): domain Eukaryota; kingdom Metazoa; phylum Chordata; class Actinopteri; order Cypriniformes; family Catostomidae; genus Myxocyprinus; species Myxocyprinus asiaticus. The sequence continues at coordinate 30,532,573 of NC_059361.1, read as the reverse complement.
AGTCTGTTTGAGACATTTGAATTGTAGATGTTTATTAATCAATATAATGACTCCCTTGCTCTTACTTGAGCCAGCACTAAAGAAAACATGTCCACCCCATATCTTCCCAAATTTTTCAGCTTCCTGCGGGGAAATATGTGTTTCTTGAATAAACACAATATCATATTGCTTATATTTAAGAAAAGTAATAACCTTCCTTCTTTTTATGGGGTGCCCCAACCCATTTACATTCCATGTGGAGAGAGATAGTACACTCATATAAACATTTGACATTTTGATATAGTAGAAAAAATTGTGTGTCAAAAACAAAATTATACAGACCACATTCTCCATTAGTGAAACAATCAAACCCCCGAAATTCCCCCCGAACAAAACAAACAGAAAAAAGAAAAATGTGCGCATTAACCCCGCACACGAAAGCGCCAACCGCCGACAATCCCTCTAAACTCAAAAGGTCCATGAATGCCCACGAGCCCCCATGACAACTTTGCCATCGGATTGCTCAATTTTGCCTCACAAATTTGTGAGGCAAAATTACATAACAGAAAATACTTTGTAAAATAAACCCCAGCCAATAGGAAGAATGAACACGAAGAACGTATAGATTAATTCACAGAACTGTCTCAAAGGTGTGATCTTCCACAAAACAAATTCCAGCTGAAATAAAACCGTTCAGATTCCTTGGACAGACAAACGAATGTTCAGTGAGCTGGCTGTTATGAGTTCAGCGGATGACATAATCATTCCAATGTCCCGTAAAAATACTCCACAAAACAAACTCCAGCCAGCAGAAGGAATAAGCACGAAGAACGAACAGATTAATCCACAGCTTGTCCAAAGGAGTGTTATTCAATAGAACAAGCTCCAGCTGCTAGGCGGAACCAATACAAAAAGAAACAAAACCGGCATCCCGGTTCCCCGGATGGTCGAGTCAATTCACTCGGAGGCCGCATAAAAGTATATACCATGACTTACACAATCCGTCAACTTTATAAAAGACATCCTTTGTGTGAGCATGTAGATATTTTGCAGTCATCCGTAGTGTCCACTCTCAAACTGGCTGGGAACTTCAATGCAAAAGTAATCTTTCGTCAATGCAAATGTTTCTTTAAGGAAAAGTGTTATTCACAAAACAAACTCCAGCCGCTTGGCAGAATCAACACAAAAAGAAAAAAGAAACCAAAATGAAGCCCAGCTTCCTCAAAAGCCAGAGTAAGTACAGCGAGTCGACCCACTCACATGAGAAACACCCAATGGTTTACTCACCCATTGATTCAATAAAAGACATTGCCTGATTGGGACATGTAAATACTTTGCGACCGTTTCTATTCTCAGTTTGGCCGGAAACATCAGAGCAAAAGTGATCTTTCGCTGATGTAAGAGTTTCTTACATTCCTTGAACCGATTGCGTTTCTCTCTTGTCGAACTCGCAAATTCCGGGAACAAGAAAATATTATGGTTCTTCCAAGAAAGCTTCCCTTTGCTCCTCGCCTGGCGCAACATAAGATCTTTATCGGATGATCTCAGAAATCTGGCCAGAATTGATCGGGGCCTGTCTCCCTCAGCAAATCTGTGAACTGGGACCCTGTGAGCTCGCTCGATTTCCAGCTTGTGGCCTGTTATGTCAAGCAGACTTGGGAAAAGCTCGTCTAGGAATTTCACCATATCTCTGCCCTCCTCATGCTCAGGAATTCCAACAATTCGAACGTTATTCCTGCGGCTTCTATTCTCAAAATCTTCAAGCTTTTCAAGGAGATGTTCCAAATCAACTTTGGTCAAGGGTGGATTAGCGGTTAATTCCCTCTCCAAAGATTCCAGACAATCGATTTGTCTCTCAGCCTCAGTCACTCTTGTAACTAACTCAGAGAATTTTATTTCCATCACCGTAATCGATCGACGTATTACAGCGAGATCCTCCAAGTCAGGAATAACCTTCATCAGCATCACCGACATGTTGGACAACTGACGCTGGATCACTTCTCCCGCCGTACCATCCAAATCGAGTCCCCGGTCTGTAGGCCTGTCGGGGCTTTCATCCTGAACACGTAAGTGTCTTTTAATGTTTCCAGAGCCCGAGGATTTTGACTTCTTTGCCTTGTTTTGCCTCAAAGAGCAAATGTGTAACTGGGTGTATCAAATTTCAGCAGATTATAACATGAAAATAATAAAAAATTTAGCAAAGTGCACAGAGCTCGTCGCTCACACGTCTGCTTCTTGCAAGGCGTCACGTGACCTCCTCAAATGATGGTAGCTTTAAACTTATAATGTGAAGTTCGGATGATACAGTGATGTTAAAAAGTATTTGCCACCTTCCTGATTTCTTCTATTTTTTGATATTTTTTTGTACTAAATTTATTTAGATCTTCAAACAAGATATAACATAAAACAAAGGCAACCTGAGTAAACCAAAAATACAGTTTATATATATATATATATATATATATATATAATTTTTTTTTTTTTTATTGAAGCAAGTAAGTTATCCAACACCTATATCTCCCATGTGAAAAACTAACTGCCCTCTTAAACTTAATAGCTGGTTGTGCCACCTTTAGCAGCAACAACTGCAAGCAAATGCTTCCGATAAATGGAGATCAGTCTTTTACAACGCTGTGGTGGAATTTTGGCCCACTCTTCTTTGCAGAACTGCTTTACTTCAGCCACATTGGAGGGTTTTCGAGCATGAACTGCCCTTTTATAGTTCTGCCACAGCATCTCAATCAGGTTTAAGTCAGGACTTTGACTAGACCACTCCAAAACTTTAATTTTGCTTCTTTTGAGCCATGCAGAGGTGGACTTACTCCTATTATTTGGATCATTGTCTTGCTGCATAATCCAGTTGCACTTGAGCTTCAACTCACGGACTGAAGACTGGACGTTCTCCTTTAGGATTTTCTTGTAGAGAGCAGAATTCATGTTTCCCTCAATTATTGCAAGTCGCCCTGGCCCTGAAGCAGCAAAGCATCCCCACACCGTCACACTACCACCACGATGTTCTTTTTGTGGAATTCTGTGTTTATTTAAATGTAACGGTAAATGTAAATGTAATGTAATGGGACCCCTATCTTCGAAACAGTTCCACTTTCGACTCGTCAGTCCACAGAACGTTCTCCCAAAATGTTTGAGGATCATCAAGGTGTGTTTTGGCAAAATTCCGATGAGCCTTAATGTTCTTCTGGGTTAGCAGTGGTTTTCGCCTCGCCACTGTTCCATGGATGCCATTTTTAGCCAGTGTCTTTCTGATAGTGGAGTCATGAACAGTGACCTTTATTGATGCGAGAGAGGCCTGGAGTCCCTTGGATGTTGTCCTTGGCTTTTTTGTGACTTCCTGGATAAGTCGTTGCTGTGATCTTAGAGGAATTTTGGAAGGTCAGCCACTTCTGGGAAGGTTCACTACTGTTCCAAGTTTTCTCCATTTGGAGATAATGGCTCTCACTGTGGTTCTTTGGAGTCCCAGAGCCTTTGAAATAGCTTTGTAACCCTTCCCAGACTGATGTATTTCAATCACCTTTTTCCTCATAATTTCTGGAATTTATTTCAACCTTGTTCAACCTACTGGGTGAGACCTTTTAGCCAAATTTGTGCTGCTGAAAAAGTTATATTTAGGTGTTGATTTGGTTGAACTGGGCTGGCAGTAATCAGTGTGTTTAGTCCAGTTGAACCCCATTATGAATGCAGTTTCATAGATCTGGGGATTTAGTAACTAAGGGGGCAAATAATATTTCACACAGGCCCAGTTGGTATTGGATAATGTTTTTGCTTCAATAAATAACATTATAATTTAAAAACTGTATTTTGTGTTTACTCAGATTGCCTTTGTTTTATGTTAGATTTTGTTTGAATATTTGAAACAAATTAACAGGATGGGGCAAATACTTTTTCACAGCACTGTAAATAGACATTTTTGCACTTAATGTTTTTTTTTGTTTTTTTTTGCATAGAAATGTAATTCATTTGTAGGGCCTTGGCCCACTTAAAATGGCAGCAGAGCCCTTTGTTCTATGATCAAATGGAGAGACATTGAACTCAGTTTCCCAGGATCCTTCACAAATTCACAATTGGATGCGAAGTCCTGCCCATGGACCCAGTCTCAAACGCCATTGGTCGAGCGGCCTACGACCGATGACGTCATCTCGTCAACAAAACCCGCAGACAGATGAATTTCGGCCTCTCTGTGCTAAGCTCTGCCTGGCTGTTAAGGGACATCTGTACTGTGCACGTACTGAAGGAGTTTTCCCTCCGTTTGGACTGAGAACAAAGAGACCACGTTTTTCTAACCTCGCCATTTGGCCACGGTAGAGTAAGATTAACTTAGCTTTGTTCAAGTCTTAAAGTATATTTATATCAACCGGTTCAGTTTCACTGTAAAGCAACAGTGAATTTATTTTGAAAAACGGAAAGGCGACCAGTTTCCCTTCTCCCTCTTTTTCATTCAAAGTTGACTACTTTCTGCATTCTTCTCCATCGCTGGATCCGAAGAATAAAGCAGAGACGCGTCTTTTCGCTGACGAGCGTAAGACAAGGAACCATCCAGACCGTTTCTCCTGACCGCTCAATGCAACAGGAATTCCAACGGACAAACCTACTGAAATCACACAGGATTTCCCAAGTAAGGCTTGATATCTGGGCAGATTTAGTTTAGAAACTGTGATTTTTCTTGTGAATCTAAATCATATTTTTGATTCTAAATGCTGATGTTTTGAGCATATTTGTATGTTAAACTCTGCTCGCTGCTTCGAGTTGGGAGATTTGTTTTAGTTTCTTTTGGGGTTACGTTTGTTTTGTTGAGTGATTTGAACTAGTAATTCAGTCCCGCTGTTACGAGCGGTTACCCTTAACTAAACTGCATGCATTTTTCCTCTCTCTCTCGCTCTCATTCTCTCTCTCTCTCACTGATATTCATTGAGTGAGTGGCGCCTCGGTTTGTGTTCGACTCAGGCTGGTGAACCAAATTCTCCCGCCTGTTTCTTCAGTTCCTTTGTGTGTCCGCTCATTTCCATCCGCACGTGGTATCAGCTCCATTTTGGACTTAACGCTCCATTTTGAACCTGATCCTCCATTTTGATTCCTTTGTTACCACACCTGGACACACACACACACACACTAGCATATAGCTCCACTGTTTGTTTAGGATTTCCTTGATTTTATTTTTGGATTATATTCGGATAGTATTGGCTGTGTTCACTGGCTGGCGAACCAAATTCTCCCGCCTGTTCCATCAGTTCCTTTGTGTGTCCGCTCATTTCCATCCGCACGTGGTATCAGCTCCATTTTGGATTTAACCCTCCATTTAGAACCTGATCCTCCATTTTTATTCCTTTGTTACCACACCTGGACACACACACACACACACACACTAGCATATAGCTCCACTGTTAGCTTAGGATATCCTTGATTTTATTTTTGGATTATATTCGGATAGTATTGGCTGTGTTCACTACTGCTTGATTATAATAAATCTTGTTATATTATAATAAATACTCCTGTTTGTTTTTGTTTGAATGTTGTGTTGAAGCCAACCTCTGCCACGTGAAGAACTCCCAAGTTACCTCAGAGTACTATTATGTTATTGGTGTTAGAAACTAACTGTAAATAGATTACTATTAGATTTGTATACCAATAATTTAACTAGTTTTTTCCCTTTTTGATTATTTTGATTAACAATTAAGATACTCAACCTACAGGATAGATTTTGTTTTATGAGACTCAATCAGTAACTTGCTATCATTTTTCTCTTTTCAAAGAGTGGTGCCCCGAGAATAGAGTTTAATGAATTAAATTCTATTTAATTACTATTTAGTTATTTAATTGTTATTTGATTATTCCATAATTAATAACAATTAATTATTGATTATTTCTGGAGAATAGTTTAATGAGTTAAATTCTATTTAATTACTATTTAGTTATTTAATTATTTGATTATTCCATAATTAATAACAATTAATTATTGATTATTTCTGATAGTTAAACAACCAGTAGCACCTACACATTCATATTTTACTATTCATCTAAACTAGCATCTTCAGGTCATCATAAACTTTTGCTTTGCAATTACCCTCCAATTTGATTTATTTAAATACCTGTCATGAAAGTGATTGCCTGTGCTGAAAAGCATCATTTTGTTGAACAGTTGTTGCTCCCTTCCCTTGATAGTAATTTTAGTGCTGCAGAGAGCAGTTTTTGGCAACATTTTCTCATGCAGAGTTTGAAATCTTGAAATTCCCAGAAGAAACCATTACAGGTTTTGTTTTCAGCTTACTGTGAAAAGATAATGTCCAAAGTCTCCAAGGGGTTCATTCAGGGCAGATGTTAAGTAATTTTATCTCAGGACACTGTTTCCTGTGTACATTCTGTTTAACTGAACAGAAAAATGCCATTTGTCACTATTGTTTTACCATTAAAGAAAACCTGTTTAAAGATACAATATGCTTTTATTTCCCTTTCAAAGGTGAAAAAAGAGGAGGGAGAGCATCCTGTCTCCAGCAAGAAGAGAAAAACCAAGGAGGATATTGAGACAGCCATGGCTCTCAAGATAAAGAAGAAAGAGGAAGAGGAGAAACAAAGGTGGAGATGGTGAGCTCTCTGTATGTGTCATACTGTCTTTAAGGAAGCGAGTCACTTACAGCCCAGAAGTTTGACTTCTACTTTGCTTGACATTCTGACACTTTTGCAGGTGGGAAGAGAAGTATGAGGATGGAATTAAATGGAAATTTCTAGAAAATAAAGGACCATATTCACCCCCCCACCCCGACCATCAACCTCTTCCAGATGATGTCAGGTTCTATTTTAATGGTAAGTAGTCAAGGTTTAGAAAGATGTAGTGTGTAAGTGTAATTGATTAACACATTATAGCACCATGGTGTTATCTAAGGATGTCATAAAATATAAATATATCAATCATTAATCAGAATGTTATTTTATCGATAAATTTTTGAGGCATTGATATATTAACATCAGCCGACATTTAAAGTAGGAGCCTAATTTGCGTTCTTTGAATTCACTGCCAGCTGCATTCCATTCAATGTAGTCTGACGTAATAGCTTTGGGAGACCACAAGGGGGCGACATAAAATTTACTGAAGCCGGTCATGGCATGGAAGAGGCACAGGTATTACACACGTCACTGAAGCCAACGATGATTACAAGGCTGGAGTATTGGTGGAGACTGAATCCAAACAAAAGGAAGGTGAAAAGACATTATTGACAAAGCAGCAAGAGGCTGACTTAGAGAGAACTGTGATGGACTGTGATATAAGATTTGAGGAAATCAGAGAGATTGTTCAAACTGTCTTCTGGACAAGATACGGGGGAAGCTGAGATATCAGCTGCAGTCCTCACAGCAGAGAAAGCCTGTGATCACACAGCCACCATGCCTGTGGATTGTGTTAGCTGCTAAAGTTATGAAGTTCAACTGATTTTCCTGGTGAAGCTCATCAAAGAGGCAAATGAGAAGCTTTTAAAACTAGGAGTGATGGATTCCAGCCACTGAGAGAGGGGATCTAGAAAGCAGAGCGAGAAAGCTGAAAATAGTTAACTTTGAGCTTGAAGGAAAGAAAGTTGAATTTGTCAGAGCACAGAGAATTGCAGAGGTTGCATGGTCATCAGCAACTAGTACAAGAACAGAATTGCCAGCGACAGCACAAGCACCAATGGCACGGACTGCACCAATAGTAAAGATCAAGACACCTAGTTTACCCAGGTTCAGTGGAAATAAGAGAGATTTTTGCTGCTGGAAGAAAGACTGGGAAAGTCTCCAGAGACCAGGAGAGCCAACTGGATCGGCTGAGGTTAAGAAGATACAGTTTCTGGACAGCATGGATAACAAAGTCATTAAGGACCTTAGGTTGTCTACATTTAACACTGCTGTCAACATGTTCAGAGTGCTGGAGAACCGGTATGGTAATAAAGCTACAATCGCCATGGAGATCATTAAAGAGCTGGAGAAGATTCACGCTGTGAATGTAAATCAGCTGAGAAAGGTGATAGACGTAATCCAGATGGTAGAAAAAGCACTGGCAGAACTTACAGATCTTGGAAATACAGGTGCAATAAAGAACCCACTTGTAATTAAGTCCATAGAAAGCAAACTACCTGAATTCATGAAGAGAGACTGGCTTGGCTTTATGGTTGATCCTGCAAATGCCGTCACACCAGACAAACACTTTAATGAATTGTTAAAATTCCATATCACAAAGAAAGCAGAGAAACAAGAAAATAAAAATTAGAGAGGAAATTAACTTTTTACCAAAACCACAAAGAAGGGCTCCTCAGAAGATGGGTGCATTGTGTGTGGAGTTGAGAACACAAGTATGGCATATTCTTCTGTAGGAAGTTTAAGGAGCTAAAGCTAGCTGAGAAGAAAGCTGTTTCAAAATGTCATAAGGATGTCATAAGGAGGATGACAGGTGTAAAGACTACTACCTTTGCAGGAACAAAGAGTGCAGAAAGGGAGTCTCCTCAGACCATCATTACTTTCTTTGTCCAAGAAGTGAATTTAAAGCTGGAAATGAGGAGAGAGCTGTCAGAGAAAGTAAAAAGAACAACAGATTAATGGATGAGCAAGAGGAATTCCTGGCTGAACTTTCCCCAAAGCTAGCAGAAAGGTGCAAGAAGGCATTTACCAACAAAGCTAGGATGGTGCACTGCTCTGGAAAAGACCAGATAGGGCTTTAGGAGGAAAATGGACTGCGAGAGCTTCCTGTGATTATAATGTTGATGGAGGTAACTACCAGTGCAGGGCAGAAGATTGGCACTCTGGTGGACCTAGAATCAGACACCAATTACATCACTCATGAGGCAGCTGATCAGCTTAAGCTGAGGGGTGAAAAAATCACTCTAGTCGTGCATGGGGTCGGAAAGATGACCATTACCTTTTTGTATCTCCTCAGTGTTAGAGGCAAGATTCCCAAAGGTACAGAATGAGCTCACCAATTGGTCTGTTATGGCTTAGAGGAAATTGCATAGAGGTGTGAGTCCAGAGCAGCTAAAGAAATTCTTCCCAGAAGTTGAACTTGAAGAACTAAAGAGACCTGAGAAGATTGAGCTTCTTATCAGTCATCGGGAAAGGAGACTCGCCCCACAAGAGTGAGAATTGTGGGAGAACTTGTTTTGTGGGAGATCCCATTGGGAAATCTGTTTGAGGGAGTAGAGATGATGGCATATGAGTCCAAGACACACTTTGCCTGTTCTATGAGAACAGCTGCAGTTAAGTACGAGGAAATCCTTGGAAATTCTGAAACTACAGCAGTTACTTAGATGGTTCAATTGCACATAGAGACCTCTGCTGAGACCAAGAGTTCACTTGCAAGTAACAGAGTTCCTGGAATGGTGGAGATGGGACAACATCAGGGCAGACTTTGAACCAAAATGCGGAGGATGTCATTGTGGAAATTGCCAACCAGGAGGGAAGGAAATTACCCTGGCAGAGGAGAAAGAACTTGAGATCATAAGAGAGGGTCTTACCTATATCAAAAAAGATGCTCACAGTAAGTTCCCGAACTGGGATGCAAAATATCCATGGATTCAAGATCCAGCATCCCTTCCCTACAACAGAAGCGGAGAGGAAACTACTTTTCTGAGAACTGAAAGACAGCTAAAAAAGGAAGCAGAGTGGGAAGTTCATGACATGGTGGCGAGGAAAGCAGCAGTGAAGCTCACTAGGGAAGTAATTAGTAACTGGAATGGACCAGTTTGGTACGCGTTTCATTTGGTGGCACCTAACCCACATTCAGCTACTACTCCAGTGCGTATGTATGGAATAGTAGCCAGAAGTTCAAGGGATTGAGCATGAGTGATATTTTACTAAAAGGACCAGATGTACTGAACATTATAAGAGCTGTTCTGCTCCGATTCAGAAGAGGAGTGTTTGCAGCTTTGGGAGATATCAAGAAGATGTATAATTCAGTGTGGCTGGAGAAGCGCAAAGTACACCTCCATAGATTCCTCTGGAGAGATGCTCAGGATGGGGAGATTGGCAAGTTTGCAATCACTAGAGTCAACATCAGGGACCGTCCTGCTGGATGCATTGCACAGTTAGCCATGCGAGAGACAGCAAGACTGACAAAGTTTGCACATTTGGATGAGGAACGTAGAGCCCTAGAAGAAGATACCTATGTGGATGATATCCTTATGTCCCACAATGACCAAGAAAGATTGAACAAAATTACTGAAGGACTTGAAGAGATCCTGAAATTTTCATTAAAGCCGTGGGTTCGATCAGGGCAAAGTGGGAGGCGAGGAGCTGATGCACAGACTCTTGGGACAGGAAAACTGTTCAAGAAAAACAGAGCATTAATACTTCTAAACCAGATGAGAGTGGCTCCTGCTTTGTTAGGTTTAATGACTGGAACTGGGTAACTTGTAAGATTCTGACAATTACATCTCTGACAGTGCCTTTATGATCAGCATTGACCTTGATTACTCTGGCCAATTTATACTGACCTCTCAAAGCATTCTTATCAGCCAACCAGACCTCGTCCCCTACAGCAACATTGTGCTCCTTTGTGTGCCATTTGCTTCTCACAAATAAATTGGGGCCTGCTGGATTCATTGCACAGTTAGCCATGTGAGAGACAGAAAGACTGACAAAGTTTGCACATTTGGAAGAGGAACATAGCACCCTAGAAGATACCTATGTGGATGATATCCTTACGTCCCACAATGACCAAGAAAGATAACTGAAGGACTTGAAGAGAACCTGAAAGCTGGTGGATTTTCATTAAAGCCATGTGTTCAATCGGGGCAAAGTGAGAGGTGAGGAGTTGATGCTGTAGGGCTTTACTGGTTGTTTAGATCAGTGTTACTATCAGAAATAATTGATAATTATTTCTTTAGTTATTTATAATATTTAAATTAATTAATTGAATCTAACTCATTAAAACCTCATATGGGGCTCCAGTAAATGTAGTGCGCTACGTTTAGGAGCGGGTTTGGTTATTAGCAATAATTAATAATTATCAAAGATAATATTTAATTATTAAAATCAATTGAACATTGATGAGAATCAATGTTAGCTTTTTTAATCCTTTAAATCAACAATTATCAAAGATAATCACTAATCATTAACATCGATGAAACATTAATTCAAATTAACACTAGCTTATTGATCATTCAAATTCAACAATCATCAAAGATAATTATCAATTGTCAAAAATCAATAGAATATTAACAACGATTAATATTGACGGGGCACCACCCTGGAATCAGGGACTAATAACCAGATAGTATAACAGTCTCAATATTAGATTGTTTTCTCAGGAAAATCGACATCCGAAGAATATCGATTTTCAGAGAAAAAAAATGAAGGCTTGAATCCGAGCACTGACATCCCATCAGCATGACACAGGTGTATGCAAAACAAACCAAAACACTTCTCTTTGAAGTATAACAAAGTTTATTTATGCAGTAATATCAATTAATAATTAATACAATGCAGTCAATAAACTTCCGACTTACAACTACAAACTAAACAGTGATATGATTAGATATGGAAATCAAAATAATCCTGTAACACATGAGGGGGTGTGCGTGAGAGTGTGTGTGTGTGTGTGTGTGTGTGTGTGTGTGTGTGTAAGAAGGGATGTGCACAAAATGGCGGACGTGACTCTATGTCACGTGAGACTTCCGGCCAGAGAATATGGCCGCGAATGTGGGCGGAGAGAAATGGTAGCTTAGGGACAAAGCTGAGGTTTATCACGGAGCTATCTACTAGCCAAAAATGTGTGCGAGAATGTTTGTGAAGGGTCGTGTGTGTGTGTGTGTGTGTGTGTGTGTGTGTGTGTGTGTGTGTGTGTGTGTTGTTAGTATGAGAGAGGGAGAATAAAGTGATGGCCCCAAAGCCGGTTTCGCGATCATGGGAGAGAAAGCAACTGTTAGTTTATCACTCAGAGACGCGGTGGATGGCTCGTAAACCGTCCTGCGGTCTTTGATTCTTTAATGGATAAACTCAGTGTGCCGGTCTCACCCGCGATGGTGGAAATGCACAACAGTCCAATGTGTTTGGACTACAATACAGCAAACCTCATTTGTGATAATACCCTGAGTGTTAATCACAATGAGCAGACTCAGTGGTCCGTAAACTGTACAAGCAATAACCTTGATACACAAGAATAACACACTATAATATTCTATCTCTGCCCAGACGTAAACCTCTTACTTGAATCGCATGAGGACGTAGAATGTGTGTTCATCTGTCCTTTAACTCAGACTTGGTTCCTCGAGGCTCGGGTGATGACGGGAGGCCGTTTCCTCGCTCTGTCGGCGGGCGGTACGGCTGCTGATTCTCGGCAGGCTGGTGGAGAAATCAGCGACGTCGACTTGATTGAAGATGGAAGAGAAATCTTTTATCTCTTCACTTCTGCAGGCAAACAGATGAAGATGCGGATTGCTTGGCGGTCTCCTTCGGATCCGTTAGAGTGTTCGGTGGAACAAAGAGTAATCTCAACTCGTCCAGCGAGATGGAGATTGTATGGCCACAGTTTCAAATCAGATGTTACTTCCTTGTGCCACGAAGCTGCACCTGAGAGCAGCGATGAGCTGCGTCTACGCACGGTGAGCAAAGTTGCTGTAAGCAAATCCCGGAAGCATTTCAGAGATATTTCTACTCCTGATGATGTCATGGTTGAGGTGCATTCTGTCGTGTGCCTCATACAATATGAGTTGACAGTTCGATCCTTTAGTGAGCAAGGCTTCATGGGATTTGTAATCTGTTTTGGACTCCCTTTGTTTGATTTTGGCGCGATTTTTATCAGTAAAATTTATGGCTTGGTATGTGGGCCTGAGTTATGTTTTACGACTGTGTTAGGCCTGCCTTTGTCTTCTATCTGAATACATGAGGCCCAACATTCCCCCCTTTGGTCTGAAGAGTTGGTTGTTGTCCAGCATCTTTGTCGGTTCACAGTAACCTGTGGGTTACGCCATCCATGTATTCCTGATAGGAAAGAAAATGGTTGCACAGTCCATACAGTTCATTAGAGTTCACAGAGGCTTTATCGTCTGGACAGAGATTGAGGCACATCTGGGCATAGAACTTCTAGCTAAATCTAAACTACATTCATCACACATAAACATTTCAAGTTATTGGAAGGCACAGCATTAACCGTAACACAATCCTTTGTTGTTCTTTGGTCATAACACAAAATCAAAGTAGAACCTGACATTGGTTACTAGGAAAAAAATGTTAGAGGAAAGGAGGGTTAAAGGTTAAAAGGCTTATCCTTGGAAATGATTGGGGTTAACCTGTGGGATGGGCTCGGACTGGTGTGTAAAACGTGGCTGTACGAGGAGTGAGTCCAGTCTGGCCTGTAGGTGTTGAATGTACCTGTACATGGCGTGTGCGATAATTGCGATAATCCAACCACTAAGGAGGAGCCAGAGGGCAACCAAACTGATAGGGTGTTCTTGGTAAGATGACGATCTGCTTATGTGACTAGGAAATATAGTGGTCAAGCCAGTCGGTTCGAGACTGAACTTCACTAATTTCGTCCCTCCAGCCTGAAGCTGCTGTTGAAGGGTGTCATCAACGGTGAGGCTTTGACCTCTAAATGCATCCATGATCTCAATTTCTGCGTCATGTTTGTAGACGTTGAGATGATGGAGGACGATATCGTCAATGTGCACGGTGGCTCCTTGGGGAATCATTAAGAACACCATTTGGTTTGGTAGTGTTAGTTTAATGGCTGTATCATGGCGGTTGTATGACATTGGGACTTCGGTGGCTGGTGTGTTAACGAGCCAGCGATTGCCTGCTCACTCTACCCTTGTCTCTGTTCCTTAATCTTTGTTGGACATGCTACCTTGACACTTGTTCAGGGAGGTAGTTAGTCACCTCTCTAACAAAGGGGTTGCATTTGGACAAACCCAATGAATGTCCTTTGTCTTGGTACACATGTTAAGTTTAGAGATAAGGTTTAGCGAGGGGTCCTCATCATGGTAGGCGAGTGTTGGTGGTGTTTTGAGGTGAATGTGTGCATTACCTTTCTGAAAACCAACATTAAATACGGACTTTAGCCTGTATATATTCTGCCTATGATGGTAGATTGAGGATAAATCCTATTTTAAGGTTCTGAGGACTTACATGGATTGGAATTTCAATGCCAAAACTATATGCCAGGTTTATCTGTGAAGGTTGCACAATGGAGATAGTAGCAGATCTAAGGATTTGTTCGACAAGGTCTAGGGAGACCAGGTAAGCTGGAATCCTTCCACCACTCAGACTGTTGACTGAGAAGCTAATTTCCCTGAGGTCCTGCATTAGATCTCTAACGATACACGCATAAGTTGTTTTCTCTGACAAAGTCCCTAAAGCATGCAAAGTGTTATTGATAAGAACGGATTGCAAATTTACAGTGACTATAGTACCCTAAAGGGTTTTATTCAGGCCCTGTAATTGTTCTTATTGGAGTCTTCGTCTCTGCTGGATTTTTGGACAATGGCGACTTGTCCATCTGAAGCTGGCAATCTGTTTTCTGGACCATGTGGTCTCTGTATGTCAGCCTGAGCTCACGTGTCCACGATGGCAGTCAATGAGCGGAGCCAATCGGTTCAGTAGGTCCTGGCCAACAAACAGTGGTTCCGTATTAATGGGACATATGTAAACAGGGTCTATTAGCATCATCCCTTGAAAGGTAATGTCGATCCACACCCGTTTGTGATGGACGACTTATCTTGCATGTTGCTTGTGATGCTTACGTTTTAGGTCTCTGTCTATAACGGTTTGCCAAGGGAGAGCTTTGCTCTAGCCACCTCTGTGAAGGTGTTGGAACCCATTAGACTATTTCGAAACTGGTAACGAGTAGTACGTGGGAGCTGAATGACCCATGTGTCAGGCATTGCCCTTACGGTACAGATCGGCCAAGAAGGTCAGAAAAGGAGGGTGTGGCATATTAGGAGTGACTGTTTTGGGGAGCAACTTGGACCCTGTTCCCCTTTTCCCGACCTACAAAGTCAACTTTGGCATTAACAGGAGGGGGTATATCGTCTAGTCATACTGACGGGGTTTCAGTGCCGTGTTCCTTTGAGGAGGTCGGTGGACCTGATGAACAACGGAGCATGTCAAGCTTAGTTACTAACTCAGTCAAGCATCTCCTTATATCCTCCATTTCTTTTCTCAAATCTTGTTCTCTGAGGGGATTTGAAACCTTTTCTACCCACCCACCTTCTTGTTTGGGTTTTCGTTTGAATCGTGCCTTTCCTTTCGGCCGAACGTTTTGTTGTTTAGCCCTGCCATGACCCTGGGGGTGTGTCTGGTCACCACCCCCCTTGTTCTGTTGCCTACCCTGCTGGTAGGGTGATCGGCGCCTCTGGGGTCCTGTTCTAGCATGCACCTTAACACGAGGCATTTCGTTGCCTTCAAGCACTAGATCTGCATATTCTGAGGTTTGGATCCCCAGGACTCTGGCGTCACCTTCATGCCCTCGGGCAGGGCGCACGCATGTCTCCCATGCCAGTTGCGCATACCTTCTGATTTCCTGCACGGTGGGGTTGCCTGTTCTGCAGTGCATCATGACGTCATATCGCACACACTCGTGGAGGTTGTGAAGGAAAAGAGACTTGAAAGCTCGTTCCTCCTCCATACCTGGTGCGTTACTTCCTTGGAAGTATGTGGTCCTCAGACGTCTGTAATACTCACGCAGAGGCTCGTGCCTCTTCTGGGTGATGGCGAAAGCAGCTATGGTAGCGGAGGCTTCGTCGATATACAGCAAATACTCCTCGCATAAGGCTTTACACAGAACTGAGTAGCGGTTTCGTGTACCAGTCGATAGCATTTCCATGAACGCATGGACAATCCTTACCATGGTCTTCCATATAAGCTTGAGTTTTTCACGCGACGAAGCATAAGGCAAGTCAACCAGGCAGTGCTCAATTTCTCTGAGATAATTGTCGATGTTTGAATCCGATTACTTGGGTCAAAGCGCTCTATGTCCCCTGCGAGGGACTCGAGTTGTCGGATTCACAAGCGTTGGTGGCGGTATGACCATGGGTCGTCCGAGTCATCCGAAACACCATAGTCACTTGGATCGCTATAGCGATGAGGACGACTTCCTCCCCTTCGTGGTGGGGAAGGAGTCCATTCGACGCGTGGGGGTAGACCCAGGGTTGCATATAGCTCCCTGGCTAATGGGATCTTCGAGCTGCTTACACCACTCTGGGCTTGGAAATAATTGTCCCCCCTCCGTGGTGTGGAATCAGTCGGTTTGAAACGCAAGGTGGCGTGACTGAAAACTGACTGGTGGGGCAAATGTAAGGAGGGGCACCTGCATCCAACCAGCGGGCCCTGGGTTTCTCAGGGGCACATTTCTACGCATAGCGCTAAAGAGGGGGCCCCTCTTCTATGTCAGATGTTGTGCTGTGCATTTCAGCTGCACTTACCTGATCTGACTCTACTCTTATCTGGGCAGATTGAAGCTGCCTGCACAGGGTTTCATTTTCCTCCTGCATCCGGGCATTATCTTCCTGTGCCTGGACTTTCTCAGCTTGGGTGCACCAAACGTCTTGGTGCAGGTTGAGATTTTCCCTCTGCACCGCTTGGTAGCTGCTCTGCAGCTGGGCTAGCTGGGCCTGGTGCTCTGCTGTTTGCAGTTGGGTTTTGCGGTGATGGAGGAGGAACATTTGGCCCACTAGGTCCGGGATTGTGCTCTTTGGCTTCCTGACTGGTTTGTTGACATAATCAACTAGTTCCTGCAATGCTTCATTAGTCACAACGACTAATATTGTAGCTGTTAAGGTTATCTCTCTCCCCTACGGAGAGACGGAGGACAGCAGCAACCACATCTTGCAGTGTTGGGTCGACTGACCTCTGTGGAGCTTCAGCTCCCAACAGACTCTTGGGACAGAAAAATTGTTCAAGAAAAACAGAGCATTAATACTTCCAAACCAGATGAGAGAAGAAGACAACAAAGCTCTCGGTATAGGGTATTTGGTAGAATATGACAAGCTAAACATAATGACTTCCATTAACTTCTCAAAGAGAAAGAAGATGATGACGGTGGGCCAGAACAACCTCAGGGAGGAAGTGAGACCGAAGATGCCTAATCCTTTAACCAGAAGGAATCTACTCAGTCAAGTGACTCTATGATCCGATCGGTATTGTCACTCCTGCCAAACAAAAAAGAGCGATACTCGTTAGGAAGGCATTCCAAGAGGTGGGACTTGGGAGCTTGACCCGAGTTATATGGGATAAGCCGTTTCTGAAAGTCTCAGGGAGGAAGCCATCAAGTTGTTTGAGGAATATGTGCAACTCGGTCAGATCAAATTTCATAGAAGTCTCACACCGGCTGGTTGGAAGGGAAATGACATTCTCAGATGGTAGTGATAAAACCTACGGAGCTGTGATGTACCTTAGGTGGAACACGGACCAAGGTATAGATTAGTAGAGTCTAAAGCCAAATTGACACCATTAGTCGAAAAAGGAGAAGCAGTGAAAACAGAAATCTGTGGTGCAGTCTTCGTAGTTTGACTCAAAGTATTTTGAGAGGCATGTACGGATGGAGGTTGACCAATGGTTCCACTCAGTAGACAGTCAGACAGTGTTGGGGGCCATTCAGCATGATGGATATGGATATCAAACCTTTTTTGCAAACAGAATCGGGGAGATCCAGAAGGCTGGACCATCATCAAAAGAGGAGCCATTCCTGAAAATCTTAATGAAGATTCTGCTTGGCAAAAAGGACCACAATTAGAGGAGTGACCAAAGAAATAAGCTAGCGAAGTGGCTGCTGATGCTAGAGAAAAGATCAGCAAGCTCCAGAGGAAGGCCATCTCAGCAGTGCTAAAGATAGCTCAGGCAAAGAAAGATCTAAGGAACACTGTGATTAAAAGCCCCAAGGAAATTAACTCCGAGGGAAAAGCTGACTTAACTAGCATTGTTCCTGATACAGGTACCCATAGGGATGTGAGAGGGATAAAGGTGGGAAAGACTTTACAATTGAGAATACCTGCTGACCTAGTAAGCAAGAAATTGGTGGATGTGGAGAAGTTTAGCAGCTTGACCAGACTAGTAAGAGTCATTGGCTGGGTGTGGCAAGCTTCAAGATGGTGACTGGAGATGAAGGGCAAGAGCTCAAAGAAGGCAAAGTGGGAGGCAATCTTAAGAATTGGAGCCAAACAAGCTTTTACTGTGTTGACAGTAAAAGAGCAAGAAAATGCTCTGAGAGGACTCTTCCTTGCAGCCCAGGCAGACGTGAACTTTCCTGACACTACACTTTGTAGGCTGGCTGTGTACAGAGATGAAGATTTTGGGCTTTTAGTTTGTGGTGGCAGAATTCAGATCTTTAATGAAGAGAAAACTGCAGTTCCAGTTTTACCATATAACGCATGGGTGTCTACACTGTTGACCAAAGAAGCCCACAATGTAAATCACGAGGAAGTAGCAGAAACCCTTCTAAGAATGAGAAAGAAAGCCTGGGTAATAAAAGGTCGGAGACTAGCTAAAAAAAAAGTAGTAGACAGCTGCATAATCTGTAGGAAGGCAAGAGCAAAACAGTGGCAGCAAATTATGGGTGACATTTCACCTGAGCAAGCAAGACCAGCTGCACCATTTGAGTTTATGACAGTGGACCTGTTTGGCCCTTACGAAGTGAAAGACGAAGTGATGAAGAGAGTTAGACTCAAAGTCTGGGGAATTGTCTACTGTTGTATGGCGTCAAGAGCTATAAACACTGATGTAGTAAGCACCCAGTCAGCAGAAGGTTTTCTGCTAGCCTATCAGAGATTCACAGCCTTGAGGGGACACCCAAGAAAGTTGTGGTCTGATCCAGGCTCAAACTTAATAGGAGCAAAACCTGCTTTAGGAGAGCTCTATACATTTCTGGATGGATTGGAAAAATCTGAACTAGAGGAAGAAGCTGCTAGACATGGCACAGAGTGGATTTGGAAAATTCACCCTGCAGACTCTCCTCACAGGAATGGAGTTGTAGAAGCCGCTGTCCGTATAGTAAAACGTGCTTTTCACAACCTGGGAGGCGACTGTGTTTTTACGTGGGGGGAATTCCAAACCTCCTTCTACATGGCTGCTAACTTGGCAAATGAGACGCAAAGACACAGAGCCTAGAGGATTGTGTAGAGTATATTACTTCCAACTGTTGGGTAGGTCAGGAACAAAAGGAGACCCAGGTGACTGAGTTCAAAGAGTACCCTTACAAAAGATTGAGAGTCATCCAAGGAGAGGTAAATAAGTTTTGGAAGTGGTGTCAGTTGGCAGGCCCCACTTTATTTGTGAGAAGCAAATGGCACACAAAGCAGTGCAATGTTGCTGTAGGGGACGTGGTCTGGTTGGCTGACCAGAATGCTTTGAGAGGTCAGTATAAATTGGCCAGAGTAATCAAAGTCAATGCTGATCATAAAGGAACTGTCAGAGATATAAATGTCAGAATCTTTACAAGCTATCCATTTCCAGTCATCAAACCTAGCCAAGCAGGAGTCACAAGCAAGGGCAGTAAAACTACCAGGAAACTAAACAGAATCCCAGCCACAGTTCTTCATAGAGATGTCAGGCGTCTAGTCATCTTTATTCCCACAGAAGAACAGAAAAGAGAATAGCTGCAAAGACGAACAGAAGTGTGTGTTCAGTAACCAGGAGCTTGAGTGAGAGGTGTGAAGTTAAAACATGGATTCTAATGTCTATGATTAAAATGCTGGTAACTACAAAGAAGTCTTTATGGAATGAATGTGCGAGGTTAATAAAGTGGAAGGAGCTGACTGACGGAAAAAGCCGAGAGTAGCGGAAAAAACGAAGAGCAGAGAAAAAGGGAGCAGGTGCTTGATTGCGTGTCAAGTTCACGAGGCAAACACACACACACAAAAGAGAGTGCAGTGAATGAGAAAGTGCGACCAGATCAGTGGATTAACATCGCAGTTCGTCTCAAAGCACAGTTAATCTTCTGTGTAAGAAGCCAGCACAAACTGGAAAGTTTGAACACTATAAAAAGTGGAGCACAGAGTGAAAAGGGAAGTGCATCAACTTACAGTCATCCCCAGGGACGCTGATGGTATGCAAATTCATTTACTGTTTGGACTGATGATTTAATGTTACTTTAAACTAGTAAATCATTTGAGAAGTATATAATACATATAATGCATTTATTTAAATCATTGGTGTATGCAAAAATGATACATGTTTTAGATAAGAAAATGCATTGCTTATGTAAGCAGTTTGATGTGCAATTTTAATGAGGTGTTTAAGTGAAAGAAAATAATAAGACCAGATATAGAAACTGATTGAATGATGACAAAGTGTGTAATAAATATCTCTCTTTATTTAGTCAGATTGTTCTTGGTGTTTACATTTAAACAAAAGTAAATGTCATTATAAATTATTGTACATTTTTGCTTTCTTTAAGGTTATCAACCTAATTGTCAAACCTATCAAACCCAAATGATCTATTTGTCTACCTGACTGACAAACAAACAGCATGCCAATCAAATGAACAAAAGTCTGATTATGTTGACAAAGGAATCAAACCTGGAAACTAAAATCCTGAAAATCTTCAATAAATATTGGGAAAAAGAAACTGAAAGTGTTTGGAGTTGTTCCCTGTGTCCCCTGTGGTTGATTGAAGCTGTTTTTCAAGTTGGAGGCAGAAGTTGAAGTAAAAATCCCAGATAACTCGACACTAATGTTTAGACCGTAGCTATGGGTTAGCAGATATGGGTCACACGTTTGCATCTGCTCTTGGAGAGATGAGTGTCAGGTTATAAGTATGAAATAGTTATGAAGAGAGGGCTCTGCTTACAGCATCCCAACAGGCCTCAGGGCGTATCATGCAAAATTAATTTCGTGCTGTTTAGTGCTCAATGCTCTTGAAAATACGATTTGTGTAAAGGCATTGATATGCTAATCCAGACAACGCGCTTCTCGCATATGAACAAATCCAATTTAACTGTTTCATTATAACACGGAAGCCCTTTCTTGCTTCACTGAGCACAGTCTCCGCCCCGTGCCCAACTGTCAATCATGAGATGAGCAAGAGAGAGAGAAATCCATATGAAGAGACACCAGCGCTATTAAAAGAAAATTTTTACAAATGTGTTTGTCATCGTGTTGTTTACTTTGTTTTTCTATATGTGCATTTTGATTTTTTTTTTTTTTTTTTTTGCATGTAAAGACGATCCTAGAACATGCTTTATTATGCAAAGTGTTTGACTTTGTTTTTTTGTTTTTTTTGTTATTACCAATTTTTATTGATTCCATACAGCAAATCAAATAGACAGAAAATGCAGAATCAAACCACATGGAATCACAACTTTTCCCCCTGAACATTAACCCCCCCACCCGACACAAACGAGCACCCCAGTGGTCAAAAGCCAACTGATAAAGACACACATATAGACAATAAAACAGCATAAAATGTTTAGAAACATAAAAAAAAAAACACTAGTCTCTCTCCACTGTTCCTCCCCGAGAGCCTTCCAAAAAGGCTAAATAGCTGCCCCATTTCATGTACAAATCCAGGTTGCCTGGAGACGAATAATAAAATATAATCTGTGTTAGCAGAAGCTTATGTGCCACACCTCCCGCAATCACCCCTGGAAAATCATCCTCCTTTCTTATCGCGGCTGCTAATGGTTCCAGGGCAAGACAGAACAATAATGGGGAAAGAGGGCAACCCTGCTGGGTGCCCCTATCCAGAGTAAAAAAAAGTCTGAAATTAATCCGTTTGTTTGTACTGCCGCTACAGGGTGTCTATAAAGTAGCTTAATCCAACCAATAAAAGTATTCCCGAACCCATACATTTCCAAAAATTTAAAAAGATAATCCCATTCTACCATATCAAATGCCTTTTCAGCGTCAAGTGAGATGGCAGTGACCGGAGTCTGATCATTCGCTACTGACCACATGATATTGATGAGGTGCCTAATGTTATCAGAAGAGCTATGGCCCGAATAATCCCCACCTGATCTATATGTATAAGTGATGTCATATTTTTACTTAATCGATTAGCCAGAATTTTTGACACAATTTTTACGTCTAACTGGATCAGGGAACTTTTACACTCGCTTGGATCTTTGTCCTTTTTAAGAATCAGACTGATCCGGGCTTGTGTCATGGTTGGCGGAAGCTTTCCATTCTTTAATGATTCTGTATAAACTTCTAACAAAAGTGGAGCCAGTTCTGTAGCATAAGATTTGAAAAACTCAAAGCCGTCAGGCCCCAGAGTCTTGCCTGTAGGCAGGGCCTTAATTACCTCGTCAAGCTCCCCCAAGGTTATCTCGGAATCAAGAGAACTCCTTTACTCAGTCGTCAGTTTAGGAAGATCTAATGGTTCCACAAAGTTCCTAATATCCTCATCAGTAGATGCAGACGTGGAACTATAAAGATCAAAGTAGAATTCTTTAAAAGCATTATTAATATCAATGGCCGAGGTAAATATTTCATCACCAGCAGACTTCAGTGCTTTATCTATCTAGCCAAAAGTTTTCCTGCTTTGTCCCCCGACTCAAAGTATGACTGTCTTGCCCTGAATAACCAAAACTCCACTTTCCGCAACAAAATAGTATTATATCTATATTTCAATCAGGTCAATTCTCTGAGGCCATCAGATGACATACGGCGCTTCAGCTCTGCCTCGGCACTTTTAATATTTCCTTCCAACTCCACAAGTTCTTGTGCTTTGGATTTTTTGGTGAATGAGGCATATTGTATGATCCGACCCCTAAGAACCGCCTTAAGTGCCTCCCAAGCCACACCCACAGAGGATACTGAGGACCAGTTGGTCTCCATATAGACAATGATTTCAGCCTTTAGCATTTGTTGGAAATCAGGATTTTGCAGAAGGGACACATTAAGGCGCCAACTATATGATTTATTTTTCTCTATATGTGGCAACATCTCTAAACTCACCAGGGCATGATCTGAGACTAAGATATTTTCAATTGAGCAATCAACAACAGATAAAATGAGGGATTTGGATATAAAAAAAAAAAAAAAAAAAAATCTATTCTAGAATAAATCTTATGGACTGATGAAAAAAATGTATAGTCCCTACAAGATGGGTTCAAAAGTCTCCAAATATCTGTAAGATCAAGATTTTTACACATCCTTTGAAGCATCAATGTTGCACTAGGGGGGTTACACACATTTGCTTCGCTATGATCAAGGACTGAGTCAATCAAAAGATTAAAGTCTCCTCCCAATATTATATCATGAGGGGTGCCAGCGGCTTGCAACTTCCCTTCAAGATCTATAAAAAAGCCCAGATCATCAGCGTTAGGTGCGTAAATATTAGCCAAAATCAACCTTTGCTCCTGAATTTCAGCTAAAACAATAATGACTCTTCCTAATTTATCTTTAGTCTGTTTGTGACATTTGAACTGTAGATGTTTATTAATCAATATAACGACTCCCTTGGTCTTACTTGAGCCAGCACTAAAGAAAACATGTCCACCCCATATCTTCCCATTCACATTCCATATGGAGAGAGACAATCCACTCATATTAACATCTGACATTTTGATATAGTAAAAAAAAATTAATTGTGTGTCAAAAACAATATTATACAGATCACATTCCCCATTACTGCAACAATCAAACCCCGAACTTCCCCCCGAACAAAGCAAACAAAAAAAAGAAAAACGTGCGCATTAACCCCGCGCACGACAGCGCCAACCGGCGACAATCCCTCTTATCTCAAAAGGTCCATGAATGCCCACAAGCCCCCACGACAACTTTGCCATCGGATTGCTACATTTTGCATCACAAATTTGTGACTTGTGAGGCAAAATTACATAACAGAAAATACTTTGTAAAATAAACCCCAGCCAATAGGAAGAATGAACACAAAGAACATTTAGATTCATTCACAGAACTGACTCAAAGGTGTGATCTTCCACAAAACAAATTCCAGCTGATATAAAACCGTTCAGATTCCTCGGACAGACAAACGAATGTTCAGTGAGCCAACTGTTATGAGTTTAGCAGATGATGTAATCATTCCAATGTCCCGTAAAAATACTCAACAAAACAAACTCCAGCCAGCAGGAGGAATAAACACGAAGAATGAATAGATTAATCCACAGCTGTTCCAAAAGAGTGTTATTCAACAGAACAAGCTCCAGCCGCTAGGCGGAACCAATACAAAAAGAAACAAAACCGGCATCCCGGAGTCAATTCACTCGGAGGCCGCATAAAATATATACCATGACTTAATCCATCAACTTTATAAAAGACATCCTTTGTGTGAGCACGTAGATATTTTGCGGTCATCCGTAGTGTCCACTCTCAAACTGGCCGGGAACTTCAATGCAAAAGTAATCTTCCATCAATGCAAATGTTTCTTTAAGGAAAAGTGTTATTCACAAAACAAACTCCAGCCGCTCAGTGGAGCCAACGCAAAAGAAAAAAGAAACCAAAATGACGCCCAGCTTCCTCAAAAGCCAGAGTAAGTACAGCGAGTCGACCCACTCACATGAGAAACACCCAATGGTTTACTCACCCATTGATTCTATAAAAGACATTGCCTGATTGGGACATGTAAATACTTTGCGACCGTCCTTCGTTTCTATTCTCAGTTTGGCTGGAAACATCAGAGCAAAAGTGATCTTTCGCTGATGTAAGAGTTTCTTACATTCCTTGAACGGATCGCGTTTCTCTCTTGTAGAACTCGCAAAGTCCGGGAACAAGAAAATATTATGGTTCTTCCAAGAAAGCTTCCCTTTGCTCCTCGCCTGGCGCAACATAAGATCTTTATCGGATGATCTCCGAAATTTGGCCAGAATCGATCGGGGCCTGTCTCCCTCAGCAGATCTGCGAGCTGGGACTCTGTGAGCTCGCTCGATTTCCAGCTTGTGGCCTGTTATGTCGAGCAGACTCGGGAAAAGCTCGTCTAGGAATTTCACCATATCTCTGCCCTCCTCATGCTCAGGAATTCCAACAATTCGAACGTTATTCCTGCGGCTTCTAATCTCAAGATCTTCAAGCTTTTCAAGGAGATGTTCCAAATCAACTTTGGTCGCGGGCGGAGTAGCGGTTAATTCCCTCTCCAAAGACACCAGACAATCGATTCGTCTCTCAGCACCAGTCACTCTTGTAACTAACTCAGAGAATTTTATTTCCATCGCCGTAATCGATTGACGTATTACAGCGAGATCCTCCAAGTCAGCAAGAACCTTTGTCTGCATCACTGACATGTTGGACAACTGACGCTGGATCTCCTCTCCCGCCGCACCATCCAAATCGAGTCCCCGGTCTGTAGGCCTGTCGGGGCTTTCATCCTGAACACGTAAGTGTCTTTTAATGTCTCCAGAGCCCGAGGATTTCCAGAGCCCGAGGATTTCTTTGCCTTGTTTTGCCTCAAAGAGCATTTGTGTAACTGGGTGTATCAAATTTCACCAGATTATAACATGAAACTAATTAAACATTTTGCAAAGTGTGCAGAGCTCGTAGCTCACACGTCTGCTCCTTGCATGGCGTCATGTGACCCCCTCCATTTTGACATTTCTTAACCCTTTGAACAATTTAGTACCTTAATAAAGAGACTAATCTTCTAAATGCCACTGAGGTTTCAATAGATAATGAATTCCATGCATTTCAGTACATGGTTGGCTGCAGCTCATTTGTTCACTGAGGATGTATATATATGAGGATATATATATATATATATATATATATATATATATATAGATATATATATAAAACACTTTCAGATTATAGAGATCTCTGTAATCTATAACATCATTACATTTGAGAAATGAAATGAAAATTCTTGGTCTAAACTGAACATTCTGAAAATGTATTTTTCTTTTTCCAATTTATTGTTATAATTTTTTTAAATAGCCAAATCTACTGGATATTTCCCTTAATTTTAATGAATGGGCATTTTCTGTCAGCCACGCTAAACCACGCCCCCATCATTGCGCTGGTGTGTGTGTCAAGACTGCAGAACAGACACTCTCAAAGAAGAATACCAATACAAATGGCTCAGAATTTATTTGTACATTAAATTACACACGCTTATGTACTTGTGGATTGTATTGTGAGCAAAGAAAACTTATATTTGTGTATTCTTCTGGTGTGTGGATTCTTAAATTGAGCGTGTGTGGGTCTGTTGTTTCCATGTGTGGATCGGTTGCCCATGGATTCCCGTGAATGTGTTCTGGGCTTCAGGCCACTCACATAGTCAACATTGTGCAACCACAGACGCAGAAGATCCCACGCATTTATGTGCGGAACCCGCAAAGCTTTCGTAGGCTATTTAGTGGAGAAAAGATAGGAATACTCTTTATTCCCCTAACAAATGTAGCCAATTTGTAGCCCCCCCCCCCCCAGTCCTGACTGTAACCCAATTCAAAGTAATTCCACACAAGGTACATTTTCTTTTACATGGCACGAGTTGTATTGCCTGATGCATTTTTTCACCCCTTTTGACAAAGTAATTGAGCCTGAACATTGTCTGTTTTCATACAGTCTGCTGATGGTGCAGTTAATTGCTTTTATTGCCAATATCGATGTTTCAACGGTATATCGGTATATCATAGAGACTTGGGGTGGGCTTTTGACTTAAGCCAGTATGTAACAACCTAGCAACCTTATAGCAATGCCCTGATAGCCACCCAGAACACCTTAGCATCCCCATAACAATGTGCCAAAAAACTCAGAATACCTTAGCAACTGCATAGCAAATCTATGGGAGCTAGTGGTGCACTGATTAGGAAATTTAATGGCGAAACCGATCGCAAATATTTTAACACTGTGATCTGCCGATATCGATCCGATCACAAATGTTTATTTTGAAAGTGCCATCTACCACACTTTTGTATATGTTATATGCTGCAGTTATATGTTTATGCTCCACACTGTAAAATTACATTAAATTTACATTAACTGTGAAATGCTGACATTTATTTGAATTGAAAATGATGAATAGTTCTGTTGTCAATATCAAAGATCATTGTGACATACTGGCAACCAGTAAACACCATGAAAGCATCCCACGGCAGAGATATGATAAACAAATAACACAGATATATCCACGACAAGCTCAGAAACTGCCCCAGTGACAAATCATTAGTATCTATGATTTGATAACTGTCTTTGGTGTTTTGTTGTAGCAATCACTAATTATTAAAGGAATAGTTCACCCAAAAATTACAATTATCTCATTTACTCACCCTCATTCCATCCCAGATGTATATGACTTACTTTCTTTTGCAGAACACAAACAAAGATTTTTAGAAGAATATTCTAAGCTCTGTAGGTCCATACAATGCAAGTGAATGGTGACCAAAACTTTGAAGCTGCAAAAAGCACAAAGGCTACATAAAAGTAATCCATGTGTCTGCAGTGGTTTAATCCATGTCTTCTGAAGCCAGGGTTCCTGCGGATCCTTAAATTCAGTTTTCCAAAATTTAAGGTAATAAAAAGTCTTAAATATCTTAAATGATATAACAAAAGTCCTAATTTTTATTAAAAGAGGTCTTAAATTTGGGGGCTAATAATTTTTGTGATTATCAAACTTCAAAAGAATATGATTTACTTAAATAAATGCATGCGTTCCATCCTTCAGAGTGAAAACACAGCACTGTTGTATTTTCTCCAAGAACACGGCAGCTTGTGAGTGTTTTCAGCTATTGCAGACCAGTTCACAATCATTAAGCTATATTGGGTAGTTATGACAAACTATCACTGAAGATCAACTGTTGATGATGATGATATAGTGTTAATGAAATATGACAATGTTTACTTTTAACTGTTTATATTGTAATACGTTGTAGATTTTTGTAGGAGTGCACATTTTATGTCCCTTATCTGTTTGAATGAGCAGCTGGATGTAGTGAAGCGCAAACATTCGAAAAGAAGAGTCCCCAGTGTATTTCAAAGTTAAAGTGCCTTTAAAGTTAAATGTTCCACGCTATGAATCAAATCCCCCCACCCCCAAACCATAAAGTGCATCTGGAATTTAATTCAATTTGGACTTTTGTAGCCTCTGTCTGGCCCTCCCCATCACAGGAATAAAAGACTAAGAACTTTTAATATAGGCTACCAATTTTTTTAAACTATTGCCAGATTAACTAGCTTTCTTTCAACAAATTATCGAATCAGCATAATCCAATATCGGTCGACCTCTAATTTGTATGTATTTATATAATTGTGCATAAACCAATTTTAATTTTATATATACAGGTGCATCTCAATAAATTAGAATGTCGTGGAAAAGTTCATTTATTTCAGTAAATCAACTCAAATTGTGAAACTCGTGTATTAAATAAATTCAATGCACACAGACTGAAGTAGTTTAAGTCTTTGGTTCTTTAATTGTGATGATTTTGGCTCACATTTAACAAAAACCCACCAATTCACTATCTCAACAAATTAGAATATGGTGACATGCCAATCAGCTAATCAACTCAAAACACCTGCAAAGGTTTCCTGAGCCTTCAAAATGGTCTCTCAGTTTGGTTCACTAGGCTACACAATCATGGGGAAGACTGCTGATCTGACAGTTGTCCAGAAGACAATCACTGACACCCTTCACAAGGAGGGTAAGCCACAAACATTCATTGCCAAAATAGCTGGCTGTTCACAGAGTGCTGTATCCAAGCATGTTAACAGAAAGTTGAGTGGAAGGAAAAAGTGTGGAAGAAAAAGATGCACAACCAACCAAGAGAACCGCAACCTTCTGATTGTCAAGCAAAATCGATTCAAGAATTTGGGTGAACTTCACAAGGAATGGACCGAGGCTGGGGTCAAGGCATCAAGAGCCACCACACACAGACATGTCAAGGAATTTGGCTACAGTTGTCGTATTCCTCTTGTTAAGCCACTCCTGAACCACAGACAACGTCAGAGGAGTCTTACCTGGGCTGAGGAGAAGAACTGGACTGTTGCCCAGTGGTCCAAAGTCCTCTTTTCAGATGAGAGCAAGTTTTGTATTTCATTTGGAAACCAAGGTCCTAGAGTCTGGAGGAAGGGTGGAGAAGCTCATAGCCCAAGTTGCTTGAAGTCCAGTGTTACGTTTCCACAGTCTGTGATGATTTGGGGTGCAATGTCATCTGCTGGTGTTGGTCCATTGTGTTTTTTGAAAACCAAAGTCACTGCACCCGTCTACCAAGAAATTTTGGAGCACTTCATGCTTCCTTCTGCTGACCAGCTTTTTAAAGATGCTGATTTCATTTTCCAGCAGGATTTGGCACCTGCCCACACTGCCAAAAGCACCAAAAGTTGGTTAAATGACCATGGTGTTGGTGTGCTTGACTGGCCAGCAAACTCACCAGACCTGAACCCCATAGAGAATCTATGGGGTATTGTCAAGAGGAAAATGAGAAACAAGAGACCAAAAAATTCAGATGAGCTGAAGGCCACTGTCAAAGAAACCTGGGCTTCCATACCACCTCAGCAGTGCCACAAACTGATCACCTCCATGCCACGCCGAATTGAGGCAGTAATTAAAGCAATAGGAGCCCCTACCAAGTATTGAGTACATATACAGTAAATTAACATACTTTCCAGAAGGCCAACAATTCACTAAAAATGTTTTTTTTATTGGTCTTATGATGTATTCTAATTTTTTGAGATGGTGAATTGGTGGGTTTTTGTTAAATGTGAGCCAAAATCATCACAAAAGAACCAAAGACTTAAACTACTTCAGTCTGTGTGCATTGAATTTATTTAATACCCAAGTTTCACAATTTGAGTTGAATTACTGAAATAAATGAACTTTTCCACAACATTCTAATTTGAGGTGTGTGTGTGTGTGTGTGTGTGTGTGTGTGTGTGTGTGTGTGTGTGTGTGTGTGTGTGTGTGTGTGTGTGTGTGTGTGTGTGTGTGTGTGTGTGTGTGTGTGTGTGTGTGTGTGTGTGTGTGTGTGTGTGTGTGTGTGTGTGTGTGTGTGTGTGTGTGTGTACACACACACACTGGCAGCCAAAAGTTTGGAATAATGTACAGATTTTGCTCTTATGGGAAGAAATTGTTACTTTTATTCACCAAAGTGGCATTCAACTGATCACAATGAATAGTCAGGACATTAATGATGTGAAAAATTACTATTACAATTTAAAAAAAATTTCGGAACTTCTTAAACTAATTCTCATAAATTATCTGTTGCCAATGTCTGTTTCTTTTTTTTTTTTTCTGTTTCAAAAGTGGCATTTTTTTTTTTTAAAGCAATTCTTCCCATAAGGCCTGCACCCCTGAGTCTTCTCTTTACTTTTGTACATGAAACTGGTGTTGAGCGGGTAGAATTCAATGAAGCTGTCAGCTGAGGACATGTGAGGCGTCTATTTCTCAAACTAGAGACTCTGATGTACTTATCCTCTTGTTTAGTTGTACATCTGGCCTTCCACATCTCTTTCTGTCCTTGTTAGAGCCAGTTGTCCTTTGCCTTTAAAGACTGTAGTGTACACCTTTCTATGAAATCTTCAGTTTTTTGGGCAATTTCAAGCATTGTGTAGCCTTCATTCCTCAAAACAATGATTGACTGACGAGTTTCTAGAGAAAGATCTTTTTTTGCCATTTTTGACCTAATATTGACTTTAAGACATGCCAGTCTATTGCATACTGTGGCAACTCAAAAACAAGCACAAAGACAATGTTAAGCTTCATTTAACGAACCAAATAGCTTTAAGCAGTGTTTGATATAATGGCAAGTGATTTTCTCGTTCCAAATTAGCAATTTAGCATGATTACTCAAGGATAAGGTGTTCGATTGATTGCTGCTGGAAATGGGGCCTATCTAGATTTCATCATTAAATTTTTTTAAATAGTGATTGTGCTGTTTTTTACATCAGTAATGTCCTGATATACTTTGTGATCAGTTGAATGCCACTTTTGGTGAAATAAAGTACCAATTTCCTTCCGAAACAGCAAAATCTGTACATTATTCCAAACTTTTGGCCACCAGTGTGTGTGTGTGTGTGTGTGTGTGTGTGTATATATATATATATATATATATATATTAGACTCAGCAAAAAAAGAAATGTCCTCTCACTTTCAACTGCTTTTATTTTCAGTGTAAATGTTTGTATGGACATAAAAAGATTCAACAACTAAGACATAAACTGAACAAGTTTCACAGACATGTGATTAACAGAAATGGAATAATGTGTTGCTGAACAAAGGGGGGGTCAAAATCAAAAGTAACAGTCAGTATCTGGTGTGTCCACCAGCTGCATTAAGTACTGCAGTGCATCTCCTCCTCATGGACTGCACCAGATTTGCCAGTTCTTGCTGTGAGATGTTACCCCACTCTTCCACAAAGGCACTTGCAAGTTCCCGGACATTTCTGGGGATAAATGGCCCTAGCCCTCAACCTCCGATCCAACAGGTCTCAGACGTGCTCAATGGGATTGAGATCCGGGCTCTTCGCTGGCCATAGCAGAACACTGACATTCCTGTCTTGCAGGAAATCACACACAGAACGAGCAGTATGGCTGGTGGCATTGTCATGCCGGAGGGTCATGTCAGGATGAGCCTGCAGGAAGGGTACCACATGAGGGAGGAGGATGTCTTCCCTGTAACGCACAGCATTGAGATTGCCTGCAATGACAACAAGCTCAGTCCGATGATGCTGTGACACACCGCCCCAGACCATGACGGACCCTCCACCTCCAAATCAATCCCACTCCAGAGTACAGGCCTCGGTGTAATGCTCATTCCTTCGACAATAAACGCGAGTCCAACCATCACCCTTGGTGAGACAAAACCACGACTCATCAGTGAAGAGCACTTTTTGCCAGTACTGTCTGGTCCAGCGAAGGTGGGTTTGTGCCCATAGGTGACGTTGCCAGTGATGTCTGGTAAGGACCTGCCTTACAACAGGCCTACAAGCCCTCAGTCCAGCCTTTCTCAGCCATTTGCGGACAGTCTGAGCACTGATAGAGGGATTGTGCGTTCCTGGTGTAACTCTGGCAGTTGTTGTTGCCATCCTATACCTGTCCCGCAGGTGTGATATTTGGATGTACCGATCCTGTGCAGGTGTTGTTACATGTGGTCTGCCACTGCGAGGACGATCAGCTGTCCTTCCTGTCTCCCTGTAGTGCTGTCTTAGGTGTCTCACAGTACGGACATTGCAATTTATTGCCCTGGCCACATCTGCAGTCCTCATGCCCCCATGCAGCATGCCTAAGGCACGCTCATGCTGATGAGCATGCACCCTGGGCATCTTTCTTTTGGTGTATTTCAGATTCAGTAGAAAGGTCTCTTTAGTGTCCTAAGTTTTTATAACTGTGACCTTAATTGCCTACCGTCTGTAAGCTGTTAGTGTTTTAACGACTGTTCCACAGGTGCATGTTCATTAATTGTTTATGGTTCATTGAACAAGCATGGAGAACATTGTTTAAACCCTTTACAATAAAGATCTGTAAAGTTATTTGGATTTTTACAAAATTATCTTTAAAATACAGTGCCCTGAAAAAAGGATGTTTCTTTTTTTGCTGAGTTTATGTGGAAAAAATGTATTGGGTATTTTAAACTTGCATATATCCTACCCTGTTTTACTGATAAACAATGTTAAGGCCTGTTTAAGTAAGAGTCTGTGATACATGATTTATTTTGAGATTTGTTTTGTTTGTTTGTTTTGGTATGAGGATATGGTATTAATTTGTCCAGATCTTGAAAAAGGTCTAAAAAAGTGCATGCATCAAGCACTAGGAAGTGTAATCGAGCTTGAAATCATGATCGTGCCTAGAGACTCAATAGCAAAATGTACAGTAAAGAAGGAGTTACATTTTGGTCTGTTCTCACCCAAAACCAATTAGATCGCTTAAGAAAACATAGATTCATGGAGTTGTATGGATTACTTTTATGCTGCCTTTATGTGCTTCTTGGAGCTTCAAAGTTTTGGTCACCATTCACTTGCATTGTATGGACCTACATAGCTGAGATAATTTATATATTAGCTGCAGTTTGTGTTCTGCAGAAGAAAGAAAGTCATACACATCTGGAATGGCATGAAGGTGAGTAAATGATGTGAGAATTACAATTTTTGGGTGAACTATTCCTTTAAGCAACTGCGTGAAGACGCAGTGCCGTTATTGAAGGTTAAACTGTTATTGCTGTTATTAGTGGTACTGTGACAAACATATTTCTGATCTACATTGGGGTTCTTACAAAGTAGTGCTGGGATTAGTGACTGATGAGTGATTGAGAGCACCTGTAGAGCACGTTTGTAACATTGAAAGCATGCATAATCGCTCAAACTGTCTATCGCTCCACACAATGTCTGATTGCTGCAACTCATGTTTACATTATGTATACTCAGATTGGTATTTGCATCTTTATTTGTTGTTTAATTTCTTTTTACATCTGTTTGCAGTATTTGTCCTCTCAGTCTCTAATTGCACAGTGAGTGGGAATTACTACCGTAATGACTCCTGAAAATGGGGACCATAATATTTATACAGATGTAATTCATACAAATTTTTTAAAACAAACCAGCATTTTCATCTGAATTAAAGCATGTCTGAAAGTGTAAACTTTTGAATGCTTGAATTGCTAATAGTTCACCGTCTAGTGGCCGCAATGACATGCTTCAAGGGCTGAGCAGGTGCTCATTCATTAGAGTTGCAGTGTTTGTGTAATTTAGTACATGCTGCAATTAAAAAAAGATCGCCCTTGAATCTAGGCTGATCACAGATCGCAATCGGTGGCAGATCGATTTGTGCATCCCTACTGGCAACCACCCATAATACTCTAGCCTAATAGCAGCAAGTTTTGCATGCACAAGCAGCACTCACATTTTCTTCAGAAAATGTACAAATCTAGTTATTCTTCATGGTATAGATACTGGCAAAGAAATTACACATTTCCCCTTTAAATTTAGTGACGGAGTTGCTGCAGAATGCCAGTTCTTTGTGATTGCCATTAGTACATTTGATTTGTTCAGCAGTACAGACTCACGGATCGTGCTGCGCTAGTGTTTGATGTAATTGATTTGTGAGTCTTTGAGATTTGTGGTCTGATTGGAGAATTTATGCTCATGTGCCGTTCTTTTAGTCCTTTCTCTCAGTTCCTCTCTTGTACTCTCATTCTCCCCTCTACGCTGGGCTCTGCTTCCTGGCTAAGGGCCCAGGGGTGCCATTCATGGTCGAGTGTGTGTATGTTTGTGACAGAATAGGGAGATGGAGGGGGGGCAGGTCAGATGAAATTGCTTATGTGAGGTCCCACAGTGCTGATTCTCTTCACCAGCCCCAGGAGGAGAGATTAGAGTGAACCAGTGTTAGTTTGACATTTAGCACCACAGAAGTGTAAGAAATCAAAAGCCGACAAAAGAGAAGCGCGTTTGGCAGTCTTCTGAGCTGTGACCTCTCCATCCAATACTTACTTTTCCTTTTTCTCTCTATTTTGGTCCTCCTCCTCTCCTGTACTGTGGGGAACACAGGAATCATTACAGGTGAGGTCTCCATCCACTAGGGTTGTTTGGAGTATCTTTTGCTCATTGCCATAATCAGGTCATATCCTATGGAAATATCAGTGCAAAGGGTCAGCAGCCATAGAAAAAGCACAATAAAAGGAGTTAATATTGAAGTCACAACTGTAAATGCAGATGCAAGAATGAATCACATTCGATTGATTGGCAGGTATCAGTCTGTCAACCATAAATTATATTTTGACAACGCTGATATGCATTTTTACAGCAAAACAAAGAAACTAACGCAATTCCAAATAGGTGTAATGGTCTAAAGGCATAATTTTTGGAATGTGCCAATAAGATTTTACTCAAAAATAAAGGCAGGCAATGCAAACATGACCAAACGTAACTGCCCAATAAATGGACACTTCAGAATAGTTGCTAACTGCCACAAAAAAAAAAAAAAAAAAGTACAACCTCAAGCACTTCTACAGAACTGAAGCAGCACATCTGTGACCCAGTCGTAAGATAAACTGTGTGCTATTCACTTAACAAAGCTGTAATTCTTGACAGAACGGCCAATCAGAAACCACCTGAGAAATCTCATAACCTTGAGTAAAGAGTACAAAACCTGGACCTCTGCAAGCCCATGAGTTATCTTCCATCCTATCTTGCATCAAGACAAGTTCATCAGGTGCATCATGATTTAAACTATTTTACTTCCATGATGTTCCCATGCTCTTGGAGGATGATCCAAGTATCTAAACAAATTTGGGAGAGGATTCCCAAATTTCTGAAGAACGGGACAAAATTACTTCCATGGTTTCCTCAAAAGCATCATCAAAGCTTTAAGGGAAATTCTGGAGTGCAAATTTAATCTAGTCTTCCATATCCCTCAAAAAACTAGAGAGTTTTTCTTGAAATACACAATATTCCATCAAATCTTTGACAACAAGAAGGGCTGAAGTTGTCCTGAAGGCAAAAGGTGTCTGTGATATTCATATATTGTCCCTTTTTGTTCACCTGTATGTAGCAGCATCATGTATATCTACAGGAGATGACTCTGGAAGAGAGACAGATGATCACAGATATGAACAAGTGTGACTTTGGAGAACTACATGCCGAAGGTGGAAGCCAGGAAGAACATGACCAAAGAGAAGACACAGATGGGTGTCTTCAATTATATCTAAATGCTGGGAGCTTCGTAGAGATGAGACGCTGGAATCAAAATCGAACGGCCTCATTTTTAGTCATCCATCACTGCTGTGTTCTTTTGAATTTCTCTCCAGGTTAATAAAGAGGCTAATCAAAAGATTGTTGACCAGTATGGCTTCTGTGTGTTGGACCACCATCGTGAGTGCATTGGGAAATTGAAGATAGAACCACCAGGGTTGTTCCGAGGCAGAGGAGACCACCCTGAACAGGGAATGCTGATTCGTCCTGAATACGTCATCATCAACTGCAGCAAGTGAGACTTCAGATATAATAACAGTCCAGTGTCCGCAGAGCTTTTTCAAGCTGTCAGCATCGTTACATGACACTGTGGCATGATTGCAAGGCTTAAGAAAAGCACATTATAGATTTTTGTTTTTTTCAAAGACTGTTGTATGCCAGTGTGGAACAGCTGTTTTCCCTTGAGAGCTCTCGTGAGACACCACCATATATGCAATGTCAAATGAGCATTGAAAACCTTCTTGCTAACCAGTGTTCTTTACCCCACAAGGACTCTCGTATCCCACAACCACCATCTGGCAACCGCTGGAAGGAAGTTCGTCATGTAACGTGGCTCGCTAGGTGGACAGAGAATGTACAAGGCAGTTGTAAATATGT
Source organism: Myxocyprinus asiaticus (assembly GCF_019703515.2). Taxonomy (NCBI): domain Eukaryota; kingdom Metazoa; phylum Chordata; class Actinopteri; order Cypriniformes; family Catostomidae; genus Myxocyprinus; species Myxocyprinus asiaticus. The sequence goes on along the minus strand of NC_059361.1, from coordinate 30,496,466 downwards.
GATGCTCAACGCCAACTCTAAACTTATGGTAGGTGTTACTGACATCCACTTGATTAAAAACTTGCTTGTTGCCTTCTCCTTTCTCTCTTCTTCTCCTTTCTCTTAATTTTTTTAATACTTTATTTATTGGTATTTAGAAGAAGAATCAGAATGAGCTTTATTGCCAAGTGTTCTCACGTACACAAATTTTATATATATATATACAAGTGCACACAGAACATTACAGTGAGACAGAACATAAAACAAGGTAACAGTATAAATAGACATACAAATAATAGGACATATAACAGAACATGTACACGTGCAAGTGGTAATGTGTGTGCCTCTCTCTGGAGACGTACAGGTCTTGGAGGGTGGGCAGATGGGCACCAATAATCCTCTCAGCAGTCCTGACTGTCCATTGTAGTTTCCTTCTCTCTGATTTGGTGGCTGAACCAAACCAGACAGTTATAGATGTACACAGGACAGACTCAGGGACGGGCAAGTAGAACTGTGTCAGCAGCTCCTGTGGCAGGTTGAACTTCCCCAGCTGGCGAAGGAAGTACAACCTCTGCTGAGCCTTCTTCACAATGGAGTCTATGTGGGTGTCCCACTTCAGGTACTGAGAGATGGTAGAGCCCAGGAACCTGAATAATTCCATTGCTGCCACAGTGCTGTTCAGAATGGTGGGGGGATCTCCACTGTTTTGAGCGTGTTCAGCTCAAGGTTGTTGTGACCAGCTGTTCAACATCCCGTCTGTATACTCGTAACCATCGTGGATGAGGCCGATGACCGTGGTGTCATCTGCAAACTTCAGGAGCTTGACAGTGGTGTCCTTTGCAGTGCAGTCATTCGTGTACAGGAGAGAGAGAGAGAGAATGCATGCATGGAGAGAGAACGCATCCCTGAGGAGCACCAGTGCTAATAATTAGGGTCCCGAATGTGAGTTTCCCCAGTCTCACTAACTGCTGCCAATCTTTCAAAAAGCTGGTGATCCATCGACAGATTGGGGTGTGCACAGAGAGCTAGGTCAGTTTGTTTGAGAGAAGATCAGGCATGATGGTATTGAAGGCTGAACTGAAGTCCACAAATAGGATCCTTGCATAAGTCCCAGGTCTGTCGAGGTGTTGCAGGATATAATGCAGTCCCATACTGACAGCATCATCCACAGACCTGTTTGCTCAGTAAGCAAACTGAAGGGGGTCCAGCAGGGGTCCAAAGGTAGGCCAAAACCAGTCTCTCAAATAACTTCATGACCACAGACATGAGAGCGACAGGTCTGTTGTCATTAAGTCCTGTGATTTGGGTTTTTTGGGGACCGGAATGATGGTGGAGCATTTGAAGCAGCAGGGAACTTCACACTGCTCCAGTGATCTATTGAAGATCTATGTGAAGATGGGGGCCAGTTGGTCAGCACAGACTTTCAGACAGGCAGGTGAAACACCATCTGAGCCTGAAGCTTTCCTAGTCTTTTGTTTCGGAAAGACCCGACACGCATCCTCCTAACAGATCATAAGTGCAAATTGAGTAGCAGGAGGGGGGTTTCAGGAGGTGTTGGTGTGTGTGTGAAGTGAAGATCAGAGCGGGGGAGGGGTGTGAGACTGGGCTTTTCAAACCTTCAGTAAAACACATTCAGTTTATCAGCCATTAGTTGACTCTTTACAGAGTGAGGGGGATGTGTCTTGGACTTGGTGATGCTTTTCAGGCCTTTCCACACAGATGCATGATCATTGGCTGAAAACTGGTTTTTCGGCTGTTCAGAGTAGCTTCTTTTATCCACATTGATTTCCTTTGTAAGTGTGTTCCTGGACTTGTTGTATAATATTTTATCCCCACTTCTGTAAGCATCCTCTTTGGCGTGACGAAGCTGTCTGAGTTTTCCAGTAAACCATGGTTTATCGTTATTCAATGATAAAAATGTACTAGTAGGGATGCACATATCCTCACAGAAACTGATATATGATGTCACAGTATCTGTGAGCTCATCCAAGTCTGTGGCTGCAGCTTCAGAAACACTCCAATCAGTGCAGTCAAAGCAGGCTTGTAGTTCCAGCTCTGCTTCATTAGAAGATGAACCAGAGAGTGATCAGAAAGTCTTAAAGCTGCATGTGGGACAGAGCGACATGCATCCTTTACAGTGGTGTAGCAGTGGTCCAGTATATTTCTGTCTCTGGTGGGGCATGTGATGTGTTGTTTGTATTTAGGCAGTTCACAGGTGAGGTCAGCTTTATTAAAATCTCCCAGAATAATAATAAGTGAGTCCGGGTGTTGTTGCTCCGTGTCTGTGATGTGATCAGCCAGCTGTTGCAACGCTGCATTCATGCACGCTTGTGGCAGGATGTACACACTCACCAGAATGAACGAGGAAAACTCCCATGGTGAGTAGAAAGGCTTACAGCTGATGAACAGTGCTTAGGACAGCACATTTTCTTCAATGCTGTTACATCTGTACACCAACTTTTGTTGATGTAAAAGGATGTTCCACCACCTCTCGTTTTTCCCGATGATTCCGCAGTGTGATCTGCTGGAACAGCTGGAAGCCCAGCAGTTGAAACACGCTGTCTGGGATGGCTTCAGCCAGGTTTCTGTGAAACACAGAGCAGTGGAGTTAGAAAAGTCCTTATTTGTTTGAATGAGCAGAAGCAGTTCGTCCGTTTTGTTACATAATATATTTTATAGAAAAGAAAATTGCCTCTATATTTCTGACTCGTTTCCAAACAAAGGGTTAGGGTTTGACTTGTTAGCAGTAAGCCCCTGCTGGTTGACTCCATAACTACACATCTTTCTCCACTGACGGCCATGCAAAAGTAGCCGCAAAAGTGTTTTGATGAAATACATTTTTTTGCAAGCAACATATATATGCACGTAAATATTGAATTACATTATAGTATTACATTATAGCCTGATTGTTTTTGAGGGCTCATAAAAGCATGAAAAGGACTTTATATTTTTCCCTACCGACTTTGACCTCATAGCTCAGGATAGTCACTAGTTAAGGTTTTGGTTAATTTTATGAACATAAAGTTAACCAAAGTTCTGGTGCCATTAGCCAATCAACTCTATCAGCATGCAGTATCAGGATGTCATTGTCCTGGGGCTTCAGAGCAATTAGTCACATTACAAATGTTTCCGGAACTGAGTTTCCATGAGCAAAGATGGCAGTATGCCGGTCCCGTAATTCTGATGTGGCATTCGCCGGCCTAGCAAGTACAATTGAGATGCTAATGGACAGCTCTTCCCGGGTATTCCAGACCTCTTTGTTTTCAATCCATCTTCACGTCCTCATCACTTCACGGCCGTCTGTCTCTCTCGCTTAGTTAATAATAGATGATATTTGATGTTGCATATTTGAATTAAACAGAGAAGACGTGTATTCATGCGTTCTTACACTAACTTTTCCAGTTTCATCTCCACACTTAATTCACAGCCTCAGTCCATTCACTTGCAAGGAAGCAAAGCAATGCTTTCAGTCGTTACCATGTGATGGACAGCACTCAATAAACTTGGATTATACCCGAAGGAGTGCAGATTCAGAATATTGTCTCCCAACCTACGGTTCTCTAGCTTTTCTTTCTTTTAATGGCTGTACTTCAGTTCATTCATCTGTCTGATTCATGTCAGGCCTCTTTTCTAGCTTTCATGTGCTGTATTACTGAAGATTAAGTTATTCTGCAGTGTTTATCACTATGCTGTTGCAGTGGGCATAACATACCATAAGGGTTTTCATGCATATTGTTTTTCTCTATTTATTTAATGGTTTTTTTATGTACAGTATTGTTATTTGATTTGGGTGTTTTTCTTCATTGTAGCAGTTTTTTATTTCTTCCTTAAAGATGCCATGATATATATATATATATATATATATATATATATATATATTCTCAGCAAAAAAAGAAATGTCCCTTTTCAGGGAACTGTATTTTAAAGATAATTTTGTAAAAATCCAAATAACTTTACAGATGCTGCATGGAGGCATGAGGACTGCAGACGTGGCCAGGGCAATAAATTGCAATGTCTGTACTGTGAGACGCCTAAGACAGCGCTACAGGGAGACAGGAAGGACAGCTGATCGTCCTCGCAGTGGCAGACCAAGTGTAACATCACCTGCACAGGATCGGTACATCCAAATATCACACCTGCGGTACAGGTACAGGATGGCAACAACAACTGCCCGAGTTACACCAGGAATGCACAACCCCTCCATCAGTGCTCAGACTGTCCGCAATAGGCTGAGAGAGGCTGGACTGAGGGCTTGTAGGCCTGTTGTAAGGCAGGTCCTTACCAGACATCACTGACAACAACGGACCAGACAGGACTGGTAAAAAGTGCTCTTCACTGACGAGACACAGTTTTGTCTCACAAGTTTTGTCTCAACGTTTATCGTTGAAGGAATGAACCTTACACCGAGGCCTGTACTCTGGAGCGGGATCGATTTGAAATAATTCAACATTTCTGGGACTACAGTGGGAAAAGCACATACACTATTAACTATACCTATTTATACACACCAATGTAAAATATCGTCAGTCCCTCATGTTCGTCTATATTTGCTCCTACATTAGGTAAATCCCAGAGTTTTACGTAAGAGGGAAACCCCACTATTGCAGCACAATTCCACTGCAGGTCATGATAGAAAGTTAAGAAAACAAACACAGCAACAACTCATGAATATCTGGAAATAAAGTGAAGCAACGGAGAATAAAATAGCAAAGTCTTCCTCGGGATACCATGTTTGTTATTTCCACAAGCATCACAGGGAAATTAGAGAGCTGCTTACTGATCTAGCTGCATGTTAAGTCAAGTCATTTTTATTTGTATAGCACTTTTCACAACACACATCGTTTCAAAGCAGCTTTACAGAAAATCATGCATTAACAGAAAATGAAACTGTAATAACTATATACAGAGTCATTATTGTGTAGTTTGATTAAATATGATTGTAAATTGTGTATAAAAATAAATAAATAATTAAATAATAATTGTATCAGTGAGCAAGCCAAAGGTGACTGTGGCAAGGAACATAAAACTCCATAAGATGTTGGTTAATGGAGAAAAATAACATTGGGAGAAACCAGGCTCATTGTGGAGGCCAGTTCCCCTCTGGCTAAACAGCATGAATATAATGTCAATATTAGTTATTTATGTGTGGTGCAAGTCATGGTTTAAAATTAGTAAACTAAGTAAGTGTTAAGGGCCAGTGTTTAAACAAAGATTTTGTATGAACTGTAAGATTAATGACTAATGTCTTTGAAGTTCATCCTGGATTAACTGCAGAAGTTCACATAGATGTATTGTCCTTTGTTAGTTGGCTGATGAAGACATTTGCTGACAATTAACTGTTAGTCTATGTATTCCATTTTAAGAGTGTAGTACATCATTAGGCCAAGGTGATGCAGGCAGAGATCAATGAGGTGCATCACAGTTCAAATGGCAGCTCATTTCGATGAGGTTTACCCTAAGTCCAAGGTTCAGGCAGTGGCATATGAAGTATCCCATGTCTTATGGTTAGAGTTGGCATCAGTTCATCCTCTGAAGTCCATCGTAATAGACTGAAGTGATGACTGGCTGGCACTGGCTGCATTTAGTCATCATCAATCAGAGACATGTAGCAGTGGAGTCTGACACCAAGCAGGAACGGAGCTGGATCTGGCCAGCTCTGGTAACCTCGGGATATGAATCTTGAAGTTGACACAGGGAAACAGATAGAATAATATTAGCATAGATGCCATTAAATATTTTGCAGAGTTATAGATCATTCTGGTTCCGGCAGACTCAAGCAGCTTAATTGTGAGTTGATGGATAAATTAGGTATATGCCTGGCTAAATAGATGAATCTTTAGTCTAGACTTAAACTGAGTGTGTCAGTCTCCCAAACAGTGTTAGGGAGACAATTCCATAGTTTAGGAGCCAAATAGGAAAAGGCTCCTCCTCCTTTTGTGGATTTTGATATTCTAGGAACTATTAACAGGCCAGAATTTTGTGATCTTAATGAACGTGATGGAATATAGCATGGTAGAAGGTCACTTAAGTACTGCGGAGCTAGACCATTCAAAGCTTTGTACATGGTTAACGACATTTTAAAATGAATACAAAATTTAACTGGTAGCCAATGTAACGACGATAAAATGGGGCTAATATGATCATATTTTTTTGGTTCTAGTCAGCACTCTGGCTGCTGCATTTTGAACCAGTTGTTTATTTTTTTAACTTGCAGGACATCCTCCCAGTAATGCTTGGCAATAATCTAGTCTTGAGGTCATGAATGCATGAATTTGTTTTTTGGCATCGGCAACAGAGAGCATGTGTCATAACTTAGAAATATTTCTGAGGTGGAAGAATGCTGTTCTACAAACACTGGAAATTTTATTTTCAAAGGACAGATTGGTATCAAATATAACACCTAAGTTATTTGCTGTAGAAGACAATGTAACAGTACATCCATCGAGAGTCAAATTATATATTAGCAGCCTAATTTTAGAGGTTTTTGGTCCAGTAATTAGTACCTCTGTTTTGGCGGAATTGAGTATAAGGAAATTTCTGGCCATCCAATCTTTGATTTCATTGATACACTCTGCTAATTTGTATAATTGTGAAAGTTTGTCGGGTTTCAAAGAAATATAAAGTTGGGTATCGTCGGCATAACAGTGGAAACTTATTCCACAATTCCTGATAATACCTCCCAGGGTAAGAATATATAAGGAAAAAAGCAGAGGCCCTAAAACTGATCCCTGTGACACTCCATACTTTAAGGTGCACTCAGCGATTCCTGAGAAACACTGTTGATATTCGAACTCAACTACCAAAACAAACACACCCTTCCCTTCAGTGCTCCTTTGGAATCTCCGCCCCCAAATTCATGCACGCTAGACAGTTTTATGCACACCAGCTCCAGATACTCACAACTCTCCTGCAACTAAATCTAACATCGCAACAACAGCATATATTGGTTCTGAGAAATATTGCAAAATTTATGTTACCCACCTATCGAGAAGAAAAAGAGCAACTTCTGCATCCGTCTTCAAGCCTTTTACCTCTTGGAGGTCTCTCTACCACTGAAAAGCCTCGCCGATGTTGACGCAGCTCCTAGCCCTCGACTCATAATCCTTCTTTTTTAGTTTACATTCATCTGACCTTTTTCTCTTGGTCTGTTTCTCAGCCATTTGTCCTCCTTGGAGTTTAGAAAGTTTACATCAGCCAGATTTGCTGTTGCTCTTCTAATGAGTTTCCCTCTCACTCTGCCCCCATCCTGTGCACGTACAATAACCACCCCCTGTTGCTGTTTGGCTGGAGTAGTGTTGTGTGGATCGGTCTGATCCACTTTGTTTTTGTCCCATTTACAGAGCCAGGGCTGTGTACAAATACTAGATTTTTTTTGACAAAAAGTGTATTGGATTAGAATTTCTGAGTGCACCTTTAACTTTTGTTTGATTTGACAATTTCTCATTTACATGGACAAAGTGGTAGCGGTCTGCTAAATAGGACCTAAACCACGGTAATGCAAGTCCACAAATGCCAACATAATTCTCAAGCCTATTTAAGAGAATGTCGTGTTCTATGGTATCGAAGGCAGCACTAAAATCTAAAAGCACTAGAACAGAAATGCAGCTGTGATCAGATGATAAGAGCAAGTCATTTGTAACTCTGATAAGTGCAGTCTCTGTACTGTGATGGGCATAAATCCTGACTGATATTGTTCATATATGCTATTTCTCTTTAGAAATTAACATAGTTGGGAGGACACTACCTTTTCTAGTATTTTCATCATAAATGGGAGATTTGAAATCGTTCTATAACTAGCCAATTCTCCAGGATCAAGCTGTAGCTGCTTAATAAGCGGTTTGATAACTGCCATTTTAAAATTTCTTGGGACATGTCTTAAGGATAGCGAGGAGTTAATAATATTAAGGAGAGGTTCTGAGATTACAGGGAATACCTCTTTTAAGAGCTTAGTTGGTATTGGGTCTAACATACATGTTGTGGCTTTTGATGTTTCGATACATTTTGTTAGCTCTTCATGAGCTATGACTCGTGAGCTTGTGAGGAAAATTATGTTTTCTGTGGTATTGTGACAGACAATTGCATAATTCTAATTTTATTTCTGATGATTTAAATTTTTCATTAAAGAAATTCATGAAGTCATTACTATTGTACTGCGACGGAATATCTGGTTCAGTATAGGCTTTATTCCTAACCAATTTAGCCTCAGTACTGAATAAACACCTAGGATTGTTGTGGTTATTTTCTATGAGTTTGCTAAATTATGCTGACCTGGCAGCTTTTAGTGCCTGTCTGTAGCTACAGACACTGTCCTTGCATGCACCATAAAATACCTCTAATTTTGTATTCTTCCACTTGCTCTCCATTTTCCAAGCTGCGCTCTTGAGCGCACGAGTGCGATCATTGTACCACGGTGCAGGGCTTTTTTTCTTTAATCAAAGGGGTGCGACACTATCAAGAGTGCTAGAGAAGACTGTATTTATATTTACTGTTATTACATCAAGTTCTTCTAGACTTTTTGGCTTACTGAGTATATGAGATAAATCTGGAAGATTATTAGTGAAGCTATCTTTAGTGGTCGAACGAATAGTTCTACCTGAACGATAGCATGGTGTAGATTGAGTAACATCAGCTAATCGTAGCATACAAGTGACAAGGTAATGATCTGAGATGTCATCGCTCTGCAGCAGAATTTCTATAGTATCAACATCAACTCCATATGACAGAATTAAATCTAATGTATGATTATGCCGATGAGTTGGGCCTGTCACATTTAGTCTGACTCTAAGAGAGTTGAGAATATCAATAAATGCTAATCCCAATGTGTCATTTTCATTATGTGAATGTTAAAGTCACCAACAATTAAAGCTCTATCCACAGCTACTTCTAGATCTGATAGAAAGTTTCTGATTGTTCTGGCAAATTCTCCAAGGAAATTCTCCATGTATATGGGAGTAAAGCTCAATGAGGAAGAAAACTTTCAAGACATTTTCACAAACTACTTCAGTTCACCTGCTGGACAAGTTGACTGACAGTATTTTCATGTAGACAGTCTGAGGGGTAATTAGAAAGAATCAAATGTAAAAAAAATGGTTTAATGGTTAAAACATTATCATTTGGAACAATATTAATTATATGCCACAGTCACACATACTGTATATTTATGTGTTAAGTGCATTTGTTTAAAATCACTGCATAATGCACACTCATAATGACTGTTAAAACTAAATTTTAAAACAAACGTTTGACTGTATCTTATTGCTATGTACAACTACTTGTGTAATATTTCCTCAAAACCCTGCATGTTACTAACGAAACGTGATGAAATGTAAATGCTCCAAGAGTGCAAGCAATACGTCAAGTCATTTTTATTTGTATAGCGCTTTTCACAACACACATCATTTCAAAGCAGCTTTACAGAAAAATGTACTTTAACAGAAAAAGCTGTAATATCTGGAACGTCTGAGAGTCATAATTGTGTGGTTTGATAAAAAAAAAAAAATTAAAAAAAAAATTAAAAAGAATTATTGTAAATCGTGCCTTAGAAAAAATAAATAAATAATATTTGTATTTAGACCCCCAGTGAGCAAGCTGATGATCTCACCAACAAAACCAATCTTCAGTCTGACCCATTATTAGATACTTTAATACTCCTACCGACAGACGAGGCTGTTAACGACTATTAAAAATACAGCAATAATTATTTTGTTTTTGGTATTCAAAGGCAAACAGAGTGCACTGCAAGTCACAGAAATAGTTTTAATATTATTAACATTTGGCAAAGAAAAACACTTAAGATCCCCAAAGTTGTTTATTATAAAAGTGATACAAGTCCAGGTGGCGGAGGACAAATCCCAGTTGCCTCCGTGTCTGAGACTGTCAACCCGCGCATCTTATCACGTGGCTTGTTGAGCGTGTTGCCACTGAGACATAGTGTGTGCGGAGGCTTCACGCCATCCACCGCGGCAACCACACTCAACTCACCACATGCCCCACCGAGAACGAACCACAATATAACGAGGAGTTTACCCCATGTGACTCTACCGTCCCTAGCAACCGGGCCAATTTGGTTGTAATATTTAATACAAAGGCCAAACAATGCAGCAATATGGAATAAATTATGAAGATAATCCACATGAAAGAAGATAATTTTTAAAGGGGATGCTAGGCAGTGATGCAGCAATATCATTTAAATGTTAAGAGAACCCATATGAGAATTATTATAATTGTTTTTTTCAGTTTTTAAGGCATTTGATGCAAACAAAATACACATCCTCACGGCTGGTTCAGGGTTTCTTTCTCAAGTTCCTTCACAGTTTAATGTTGGTGGTCAAAACAGCTTTCTGTGATTTAGTGGCACCTTTTGCTCTGGTTCTAGTAACGGCAGCGGCTTCTGACACATGATCGAAAGCTTATATATTATTGGTCAGGGCATTTGTTCACTGGGCAAAGAAAAAAAAAATCGACACACCGTAAAAAAAGGTTCACTGCAAATGTTCGCTCCAGGTGAGAATGGCTCATTAGGAATCTATTGTTTTGATTCAGAAAGTTGATTGTGGCGAAAATCCCACTGAACATTCACGTTTGGTGTGCAAAGGCCTTAAAGCGTACGCTTATACAGTGCATGTAAACGAGAACATCATTTTCTTGTAATAAGCTGCTTTCTGGTGTCCATGTAAAGGTAGTCAGTATGTTGTTTTGTTTGCACCAAGCAGGGTGAGAAGGATTAGGAAAAGTATGAGGTGGCTCTGAGACTGAAGACCTGCGTAGATGCCATCCGATCCCAGTACCAGGAGGACCTCAAGTCCCAAACAGATGGGCACACGCCAGAGAGCCATAGCCCTCTTCTTTATTGACAAGGTCAGGCCTCACACTGAACAGACATAATTTGTCTACTGTCAGTAAATTAGTGGGCTTTCAACCATAATGATGACTTTATTTAGAAAAAGACCAAATGGTTGGAGTTTACCACCAATCAATTAATGTCAATTAAGCTTCCTGTTGAGAATGAATACTGCAGAAAGAGGAAATCACAGAGGACAGCATGTTGCTGTTTTCTGAAGGATTTGTATAGGAGCTGCAGAAATGTGTTATGTACTGTTTGTTGTTAAGCATATTATATCATGTTTATTTCCAATTAAAAGCTATTTATATATATTTGGGTCCAAAAGTCTTAGACTACATGGAACATTTTAGATTTTTTTAAATTATTATTATTGTGGAAAAGGGGATTTTGAACTACTTTAAACAGAAACGATATGACATAAAATAAGTAAGTATTTAATTTATATGTAACATGACATTGACCATATTAACTCCTTCACAAAAGGCCAGATTTCCTTGCTTCCACTGAAGCACACAATATACTCTTTGGACATTATCAAATCATGCTGGCATAACATGGATCATCAGGTTTAGCAGAAGCTTGTATACTCAATGCCAGCTCAAGTGCATGTGGCCATTAAAGCAAAATAAGGGCATACTAAATAC